>NC_045806.1:14831692-14879754 GCF_009873245.2 Balaenoptera musculus
CATAAGCATTATAATATTCTGTTTTGATAAAAAGCCAGACAACTTTTAGACTAGCGTATATGTATCCACTAAAAATAACATTAGAAAAACCTACACAGGTTCACTGCATACCTATAGAGACCTTTAGAATCTACAGCTCAGTCTCCAGCAGTTTCAGAATTAAAGAGCAGACCCCCTCATTACCAAGGCAGAAATCTTTCAGAGAAGCTTACTCAGCAGAACATAATCATAAAAGCATCTCTACTGCCCAAGCAGTTGACCATCAGAGACATATGGTGCCTACCATTCATAGTAGCAGGGGCACTCTCTGTCCTGGTCAGATACCTTCCCACACCTCAATCCTGCCTCCCACAGGTCTCTGCTTATCATTCTTCCTTTTATCATTACTTAAAGACTTCTCTACCATACCACTTTTTTACTCTATCTCTTACTTGCCCAAAACAAACATAGAAGTCCTTTTTTGACCCCCACCCCTTGTTCACTTTAAAAGGTTTATTTGCTTTACCACTAATCACTACAAGGGAAAAAAAGTTACAAAGGAAAACAAGATCTCTAATTTTTAGTGGTAGCTATCCTGGTTTTTATGGAGACAGGACCTGTCTTTTCAAATTTAACCCTTGTTGGGCCTTGCAGCCAGTTACCTATTCTGACCTGAGGGCTCTGCCCAGTTCCCTGCTCATTGACCAAGAAGAGGTGGTTTGGTTGGCGTGGTGAGAGTCCAGTAGCGTGAACAAACCCTTAGCTCCTCCACTGTTCCTCCTGATTCTCCTTCATGAACCATGTAGGTTTCTCTCAACACGAAGAACCACAGGTTTACAGTATTAAAAACACCTTAAACATATAATAAAAGGTAACTTTCACATAAAAAGAAATAAATCATTCACTCAGAAAAATAAAGATCTCATTTAAAAGAACTTGCTTTTGGGGTCTGATAGAGCGTCTCCATTTGGGAAGTGCTGCTATGTCTTTTCCAGTAGCCTTCAAAAATTATGTCTGGACAACTAAACCAAAACCAAATATACTGAAAGGATCTGTAGCTTTGAGTCACTCCTTCCCCCGTTTCAAAACAGGGCTTGGAGATCTAAGTTAAACAGATTAAAGAAGAGAGAAGAAATTCTTCATACACATACCTTATAAAACATACATTAATCTGCATAGAATATTCTATCTTAAGGTGATTTAAAACTTGTAAAAATGTTACTGGGAAAATTTTTCCAAACAAAATTGAAAGGATAAAGGATAGCTCTCTAACTTAAACAAATTACACAAGTCCAGTTATTTATCTCCATACCTAAGTGAGAATGCCTTTTTTCCTTGGCATACATACAAAATTAAAACAAGAAAATCTAATTTAGTAGAATTTACATTATTTTTCTACCCTGTTATGTAATTATTTCTCATATGTATTTAGTCTAGAAAGGAAATCATAAAAATGCAAGAACAAGCTACAAATTACAATTCGAATTTAGAAGGGCTTTAAGAGTGTTGTTTTAAAAATATACTTGTTTTCTACTTTCGGATCATAGATGCTTTGTAAACCACTCCTGTCAGCTTCATTGGGGGTGCTTCCCGTGAAGATCATTTTATTTCACAATTACTACTCATATCTGCTCAGTTCATGGGAAACCAACATTTTGGTTAAAATGACATTATTAAAGAAGATGACAGTTTCCAAAATCTTTACTATTTTGAGAAGAAAGTTCACACAAAAAGAAGCAACTTCAGTTGTTTCAGGTCAATTCATAATTCACCTAACAAGACCAGCTTTTTTTTTTCCTTTAATTTATTTTATTGAAGTATAGTTGATTTACGATGTTGTGTTAGTTTCAGGTATACAGCAAAGTGATTCAGTTATATATATATGTATTCTTTTTCATATTCTATTCCATTATGGTTTATCAAGCCTGAGCTTGTAAAAGTCACTCAATTTTTAAACCATAACGTCTTTTTTCTTATTGAATGACTTCTATAGAGTGACTTCCATTATACTCCTAAAAAAAACATAGCAGTCACCACTATAATTTCCACAAAACACATTAAATGTATTGACACAATAATTAGTAAAATATGTTATCCACATTTCTATATCATAAAAGTCCTTTTAATAAGTCTCACGAAATACCAGTGAAAAATCATGTCATATTCCTCAAAGCTATAGAAAAATATTTGGCAACTTTTGATTACAAACTGGAGATTTAAGTGATCAAGTTTGACTTACAATAGGGTTGTTCCTTTCTTATTTTAAACCATTTTTATCGTGGAAACAACCAAAATCTGACTTTTCCCTTGTACTGTAAAACAGTTTTTAGAAGTGACTAATCAAATAATAGTGCCAACAATTTCAGCACGTAATATTTAGAACAAAATAGAGGATTTTTTTTTAGATAACAGAAATGACTGGGATATTTAATATACAAAAGCTAACAAAGCAGACAATGAATTTCTTTAACCACACTTCAACTGCAATAGAAAGAAACTTTTGGGGTAATTCCTACCTTTAGAAATATTCCAGAGAAACAAATTGTTGCTGTATTTACCACAAGGGTGATTTAGGTTCCATTTGATAGCCTTTCTCCTCTACCAGGAATAAAACTGCCTTTCCGGAGAAAGCGAGTTACCAACAAAGCCCATGTTGCTGGAGCAAGCCTGAATTTCTAGCAAATGGGATGAAGCTATTTGCATTTGTTGGTTTGGCGGGGGAGGGGATTAAGAGGGCTGCTAAAGTAATTCGCATATTGTCTGTGGGCTGTATAGACAGTGATCATCAGTCACCTGCTCAAACTTCCTTCACTCCTGCCTTCAGAAAAGAACCAAAGGTTACCCTGGGTCAGAGAATCTGGAAACAAATGAGAAGACATGCAAAAATCTAACTGCCAACCCATTGCGTCTGTAGACAAAGTTATTCCTGCTGGACCACATGTCCTAAAAACCAAGACACTTTAATAGTCTCAAGAGAACTTGTTAAAATATATCATAGAACAGAAACAAGAAAGAAGCTTCAGGCTCTGCTTTCAATTACTGCAGTATTTAGCTGAAAACAGAAAAAGGACATTTGTTTTTTTCTTCAAGATACTTCTTTGCATCATAATAGCTGTCTCATTTGCACAAGCAAAACATTTGTTCCAAGCTGTACATATGAAAAAGAAAATATCAGCTGTTTAAAATTTCTTGGCTTTTGAGTGAATAATTTGGGTTGATAGCATTTCTACCTATTTCTTTTATACCAAACAGGAAAAGTACTAAACATACTAAGCATATTAGTCTGTATTTTATTTTGAGCTACATTAAGGGCAAAAATCTAAACAAATACTCGAATGTTTATTCAGAAGCTTTCTGATAGGACTGATACACCTCGAACTTTTTACAGCCTTAATTTTATGTACCTCTGCTACTTTTGACCCACTATAACACAGAGAAAGGAAAAGTGCTGCTTTATGTGGTGTTTACTGAACACACACAGTCATATAAAAAGAGGGAAAAATTTGGTAAAGATATGTCCGAAAAACTATAAAATCTTAATTTTAAAATTTAGAGAGAGGTGAAGCACAAGTTATAGAAACCACATACTCCTCTGGTTACCCAAACAAAGAGCAAAAGCAACCATAATTTCTGGTTTTGTTTTTTTAAAAAATGAGAATGAGATGGGGGGGTGGGGAGCAGAGCTACTTCTTGTTTGCACATGGAAGCTTTGAAATATTTCTCAAAAGACTAACTTTGAAAAAGAATATATATATGTATAACTGAGTCACTTCGCTGTATAGCAGAAATTAACACATTATAAGTCAACTGTACTTCAATAAAACTTTTTAAAAAGACTAACTTTTAAATAGTTCCAAAGGAAAATGTTACGTAGGAGAAAATAAGACTACAATATAAAATGACTAATTACATTTTTTTAAAAGATCAAAAGTTTAGATTTTAAAACCCACTCCTTAAAATTTTAATTAAAAGCTAAACCATACACATGTGTGCGCGCACACACGACGTAAAATAAACCACCATTCAAAGAAGCAGCTAACAGTGCCCAGGCTAATTATATTTAAAACCTATTTTTCACTTTAATCTTAAGAAGAAAGTTCCTACTCATACAATTTATGTCTGAATTACCAACAAAGAAAATCTAATATGCCAGTTCTATCAATTATTCATAATCAGAAATGTTTTACAAAGTTGTGAAGGAAATGTCACGTTACCATTGAGTTCCACTTGGAAATTAAAGCTGTTTCCATGAGAGGCAGGGGGTCAGGGACCCAAATAAACTGAAGGATTTTTATCAAGAAAAGAGTTAAAATGATCACTGACAGGATATGGTGCCACTAGACAGGAATGCTTGGCTACACCTTTCTGATTCTAGGTTTTCCCCTCCTCTGCATTTCCCTTTGGACCAGAGGAATTCCTCTATACCCCTGGGATCCTGCAACTTTATACTCTAAGCATCTGGAAGCTTGCTGCCCTCTTTCTTGGTTTGTATGGTCACAAATGCTTAAAGGATTAGACTACAAGATGACACTTCACACTAGTGTGGGTCATTAATTTATAATCAATGATGCATAAATCTGAAACTACGTTAAATAAAACTAATTCATTAATGTTTCAGAAATTATATAAATTTAAAGTTTAATTTATATAGTTAACTTTAAAAGTATTTAAGTAGCTTTAAAGCCAGGTAGAATGGTTTATAATATAGCTATATTTATAAAATGAAACAAAAAACTTTGAATATCCCACAATATTAGAAAAAATTTAACATTGGGTCAAATTTTTAAAAAGAATCCTCTGCTTCTGAATTTCCCCAATTTCTCAGAAGACTAAAAACCTACATTTATTGTGTTTATAAAACAAAATAGTAACCTATTTGTTTACAAACTTTCCCAAATAAAGGCAGGGAAAAGAAAAGTTTCTTAAAAAAATCATACATAGCCTTTAAAATAACAGGTGTCCCAGTTCTGATGCTAAGTTGCTGGATTCCAAGTCTTGTCCTTCATGTATTAAACATGTGGACTTTAATGAAATGACTGGCTATAAATTCCTATGACTGTATATGCCAGAGACAAAGGAAGGGCAATATGAGAAGAAACCAATAGTTAACCAATAGTTTACTGGGCATTCCTAAATTTCTATCATTTATTTAGAGAGAACTAAGATATGAGATACAAAGGGAGGGGGAAAAATCGAAACAGAGAATAGCAAGATCAAATAAATTTTGCAAGAAAAAAATCTACAATGAACTTTGTTTTAGTTTACTTCACTCAGCCTTAAGTTGCCAAGGACACAGCAGCACACATACTTCTTTCCTCTTTCTCACCAGACACCCTGTGCAGGTCTCTAGAATAAATCTGATGAGCTGTGACAGCACCAACCAGAAGTAAAGAGCTTTGAAAGACTGTAGAGTCATTAACAAGAGCCAAGAAAGGAAAACCTAAATAAACGAGGAAAAAAAGCCACTCAGCTTGCTTTATTTTCTATTGAAGGTATGTTTCTCAGTGGATTTTTATACCAATGATAGGCCTGATAAGAACTTAGCTGTTTCTGATTATAGAAGTGTTAACACCAGCAGAAAAATTGTTAGAAAAAGTTTTAAAGTAAATTAAACCTTATTACTATTCTTGAAAGGAAAACCAGTAAAGCTTAAATAAGGTTTTTAATGTAAAGTCAAATAAAGTAGCACTCATGGAAGCCTCACTACATTTCTTTAAGAAACTATACTAGTGAATTGTCTTTAGTCATTAATTATTTGAAAAGGTTTTATGTGCTGCAGTCTAAAAAAAAAAAAATTGGAAAAGCAATTAAACAAAGGTCAAAAAACAAACATTTCCAATGTGTTTAAGAAATATTCAAAACAAATGAAAACAATAGATTTTTTTAATTCATAAAATTCAATTGATTTAATATTATTTGTGCCTTTTAAAATTATTTAACTCTAAGGCCCTTAAATTATTTAATATTCAAGTCAAAAAATTTAATATTTCTGTACATTTTCTTAAAAGACCATAAATAACATTAAAAAGCAAATGACCGAGAAAAGGTTTTTACTTTTATGACAAAGGGTTGATATGTGCAATAAATGAAGCACTCAAACAAATCAACAATGAAAGGAACACTCTAAGAAAAAAATGGGAGAAGACAATTAGGAAAATGCTAGAGGAATATTAATGGCCAAAATACATGGAAAGAAAAAGATTCAACCTCACTAGTAATCTAAGAAATGAAAAATTTTAAAATAACATTTTTAAAATTAGCAAAAATAAGAAGATAATGCCCAAAGTTGACCAGAGAAGGAAAAAAACATTTTCACCCACCACTGAGGGGGAGTGGAAGTGAGTATACCTTTCTGAACGACAATTTGTCAGCCTTAGAAACGTACCCTCTGACTCAACAAACTTATTCTATGTAGATAATTAGAGAGGTATGCAAAGATATATTCTTCATATCATCTAGTTTAATAACATAAATCTTGAAACATTCTAAATGCCAAACAAAATAGATGTTTGGTTAAATAAATTATGGTATAGCCATACAATGGAGTAAAAAACAAATAAAATTGAATTTGTAGGGATATATTTCACATGGGAATACAGTCACAAGATAGCATGAAAAAGTAGGCAAGAAAGTGGAATATGCAGGATAATCTCTCTTCAAACTGAAACTGTTAAAGATACAAATGTAACATACCAATACACTCTTGTTTAAAAAAAAAGGCCACAGATAAAAGCAAAAGTCCCCATTACCACTTCCTTTACCACCCTATGCCCCTTTTCAGAAATTATCACTGTTACAGATTTGATATACCGTATAGCCTTTCAGATCTTTTCTGTGTATTTATATACATATATCTACAGTTAAATATAGAAATACATACTACTTGTTTTGTCTTAACTTAATGGTATTATATTGTATGTATGGGGGGGTTTTTTTTTTCAATTAATACATCTTGGAGAGTTTTCTTTCTTAGTAAACAGGAACACTTTCATTCTTCTAAACTGTTCTATATGATTTTAAAGAATAAATACACCATAACTTAACATTATTCTACTGATTTGGCTGTGTGCGTGTTCTTAAGGTATATGTGTAAAACAAAAAGAAAAAAAGGCACTATGAACCCAAATATAGATAAAACTGTTTGCCATGGTTATCTCTGCATGCTTTTCTCAACTTTTTCCTTTGAACATTACTTTTCCTATTAGAGAAAAATGATTTAAAACTAATAAAAAATAATTTAAAAATATTTGGCTTTCAAGAATATTTCACATTATATCTAAGAAATGATACTTATATATTATAGCTGCCATTTAATGAATGATATATTGGCTAAAGTAAATGTTTTCTCTACTCAAAAAGAGTATTTCACCTAGTGTAAGCAAGTACAGTACTAACCCTATTAATCTATCTGCAATTAATAAGCAATGCTTGAAAAACAATCAAAATGAATCATATATGCAACGTTAAGTATCAACTAACAATCTTTAACCATACTTTTCCCAGAATCCTAAGGTTCTTCTGGGGATTTCTGTGAATCTTTACAAACCAGAATGTGGCACCAGTGGGCACATCTTTGTTTCTACTCTACTGTTTCCAAATTCTACCTTGGCATGGGTTGATTTATTTGTATTCAAAAAGTAGTCATAAATGATACTACAAAGCTAAGGTAACCAAAACAGCAATGGTAGGGCACAAAAACAGACACACATCAATGGAACAGAATAGAGAGCCCAGAAATACACCTACACACCTACGGTCAATTAATCTATGACAAAGGAGGCAAGAACATACAATGGAGAAAAGTCTCTTCAACAAGTGGTGTTGGGAAAGCTGGACATCTACACGTAAATCAATGAAATTAGAACACTCCCTCAAACCATATACAAAAATAAACTCAAAATGGTTTAAAGACCTAAATATAAGACATGACACCACAAAACCCCTAGAACAGAACATGGGCAAACATTCTCTGACATTAATTGTAGAAATATTTTCTCAGATCAGTCTCCCAAAGCAAAAGAAATTAAAGAAAAATAAACAAATGGGACCTAATCAAACTTAAAAGCTTTTGCACAGCAAATGTAACCATCAACAAAACAAAAAGACAACCTACAAAATGGGAGAAAATATTTGCAAATGATGCCACCGACAAGGGGTTAAGATTCAAAACAAAGAACTCATACACTGAACATCAAAAAAACAAACAACCCAATCAAAAAATGGGCGGAAGACTTAAATAGACATTTCTCCAAAGAAGACATACAGATGGCCAACAGGCATACGAAAAGATGCTGAACACTGCTAATTATTAATGAAATGGAAGTCAAAACCACAATGAGGTATTGTCTCACACCAGTCAGAATGGCTATCACCAAACAGTCTATAGGGACTTCCCTGGTGGCGCAGTTGGTTAAGAATCCACCTGCCAATGCAGGGGACACGGGTTCGATCCCTGGTCTGGGAGGCTCCCACGTCCAGGAGGCTCCCACACGCTGTGGGGCAACTAAACCCACGCGCCACAACTACTGAGCCTGTGCTCTAGAGCCTGTGAGCCACAACTACTGAGCCCACGTGCCACAACTACTGAAGCCCATGCACCACAATGAAGAGTAGTCCCCCACGTGCTGCAACTAGAGAAAGCCCGCGAGCAGCAACGAAGACCCAACACAGCCAAAACTTAATTAAGTAATTAATTAATTTTAAAATCTATAAAAAAAAGTCTACAAATAATAAATGCTGGAGAGGGTGTGGAGAAAAGGGAACCCTCCTACACTGTTGGTGGGAATGTAGATTAGTGCAGCCACTATGGAAAATAGTATGGAGGTTCCTTTCAAAACTAAAAACAGAGCTACCATATGATCCAGCAATCCCACTCCTGGGCATATATCCGGAAAAGATGAAAACTCTAATTCGAAAAGATACCCGCACCCCAATGTTCACAGCAACACTATTTACAATAGCCAAGACATGGAAACAATCCAAGTGCCCATCAACAGACAACTGGCTTAAGAAGATGTGGCATATATATATATGTGGAATATTACCCAGCCATTAAAAAGAATGAAATACTGCCATTTGCAGCAACATGGATGGACCTAGAGATTATCATACTAAGTAAGTCAGACAGAGAAAGACAAATATTGTATGCTATCCCTTATATGTGGAATCTAAAAAATAATACAAATGCATCTATATACAAAACAGAAACAGACTCACAGACATAGAAAACTCATGGTTACTAAAGGGGAAAAAGGGGGAGGGATAAATTAGGAGTATAGGATTAAAAGATACAAACTATTATACATAAAACAGATAAGCAACAAAGATTTATTGTATAGCACATGGAACTATATTCAATATCTTTTAATAACCTATAATGGAAAACAATCTGAAAAAATATATATATATAACTGAATCACTTTGCTGTACACCCAAAACTAACACAGTATTGTATATCAACTGTACTTCAATTTTTTAGAAGTACAAAAACAAAATGAAAAAAAAGTAGTCATAAAAAATGCTTCACAATGTCAAATTACTTGTGACATTTGAAATCCTTAATAATGATAAAACAGTTAAATTATAATATCCAACATTTAAAAATTTTCACAATGAAAGTAAACAACTTATTATTTGTATCTGTGTGGTTTTGCCAAGATTCAACAAAACCCACACCTAGAATTATCAGAGTGAAAATGCAAAACATCAAAGATGACATGAAAATATTAAAGTAGCTAGAGAAAAAAATGACATTACTGTCAGAGGAAAAATAGAATGACAGCTGAACTGTCAACAGCAATGAAAATCAAAAGGCAAAATAATGATACCTTCAATGTGCTGAAAGAAAACAGCTGTCAACTTAGAATTCTACACCCAGAAAAAATGTCTTTCAAGGAAGGAGGTGAAATAATGACATATTCAGATGAACATAAACTGAGAAAGCATGCCACTAGCAGACCTTCACTAAAGGAAAGTCTCAAGGATCTACCTCAGGCAGAAGAAAATTAATCCCAGATGAAAGGGATTAAGGAGGATTCCTACTAAGGAGGAATAAAGAACAAAGAACATGTTGAATATGTTGGTGAATCTCAACAAATATTGATTACTTAAACAATAATAGTAATAGTTTATAAGATTACAAAAATATATAATTAAAATATACAACAGTAATAACATGAATTTGAAGGGAGTAAATAGGTAGAGTATTCTAAGTTCCTTTTATTGTCTTAGTGCAGAAGAAAGATATTCATTTCAGACTTCCTTGAAGAAAGCATGTTAAAATTCCTAGAGTATTAAAAGAACGGAAAATATAGTGTATAACTTCCAAACAAGAGGGGAACAAATGGAATAAGAATAAATAATCCAAAAAAGGGTAAGCAAGGAAAACAAAACATAGAAAAGGCAAGACAAATAAAAAGCACAAAATAAGATGGCATACTGAAAACCCGATATATCTGTGATTACAATAAATATAAATAGATTAAAAGCTCCAGTCAGACTGGCTGACTGGCAAAAAAATAAAAATCCGACTATTTGCAAGAAATACATCTCTTTAGATTAGGATAGATAAAGGCTGAACATTAGAAAGAGAAAGAGAGAGAATAAGAACACCAACCAAATAAAAGTTGGTATAACAACAACAACAAAAAGCTGGTATAGCTACATTAATACAAGATAAAAGCAGACTTTAAGCTAAAAAAAAAAACAAACAAAAAACATAAAGAGGATTACTACAGAAGGTTCAATGGACCAGAAAGTTATGAGAGAATTCAAATTTGTACACACCTGATAATGGAGCCAGAAAACAGACAGAGCATAATGTAAACACTAGAAGAACTACAAGGAAAAACAGACCCATAATCATAATGGAACCTATAGGGGAAAAACAATTCGAATAAAAGCAAACTTCTCATCAGAAACCATGGAAGCCAGAAGGAAGCTGCACAACATTTTTCAAGTGCTGAAAGAAAACAACTGCCAACCTGGAATTCTATATCCAGCAACCACCTTTCAAGAATGAAGGGGAAATAAAGACATTCTTAGATGAAGAAAAACTAAAAATTTGTTGCCAGCCAACATACCCTAAAAGAATGACTAAAAGAAGTTCTCTAAACAGAAAAAAAAAATGATAAAAGAAGGAATCTTTGAAAATCAAGAAAGAAGAACGAACAACTGAAAGGGCAAAACTGTGCATAAATACAATAGATTTTCCTTCTCTTCTTGAGTTTTCTAAATTATGTTTTATGATTGAAGCCAAAATTATCACACTGTATAATGCCACTCTCAATGAATATAGAGGAAATATTTAAGACAACTATAAATGGTAGAGGGTAAAGGAACATAAATTGAGGTAAAGGTTCTAAATTTCACATTAACTGGTGAACTGTCTAGTGGGGTAAAGGACAGAGGAGGCATATTTCTGAAAGTATTGAAGTCACATTTTTAAAAACACTTTGCATCTCCTATTTACTCCTCAACTTTCTAAATCTGGTTTTTCAAGGAAGTCTAGCAACCAGGCTTTTACTTAAGACCACTAATGAGCTCTCTCTCTTGAGTTTTATGTTGCATTTGATAGTGTTGAATACTTATTTGCTTAAAATCTTTCCTCTCCTGTTGTTGGGGGAATCAACCTAGTGCTTTTCCTACATTTATATACTTTTTCTCAGTGTCCTAAATTGAATTCTATCATCTACCCATCTCTTATTCTTGTGTTTCTCAAAGTCTGGGCTTCAAACCATGTACAATGGAAACACCTGAGCCCCACTCCAGACCTACTGATTCAGAAGCCCTAGACGTGAGCATCAGGATATCAGCCTTTTAACAAGCTCTCCCAGGTGATTCCAGTGTGAGAATTATTGTTTTAAATGTTGACCCACAAGGTTCTGTGGTTGATCCTCATCTACCTCCACCCGTTACACATGTATAAATAAAATCACACGCAAAACTTCCACCACTCACTGCTATCAACAGGATGTGTAAGCTGCCCACCTCCACACCAACTCCCCCGCCAGCACCTATAATCCCACCTGACACAAAGCGTATTTATTTGAATGAACGTGATGATTCTCAAACCTGCTTTGTCAACCAAGACCTAACTCTTTTAGGCTTCATACCTGCATGTACATCCATCCAATGGACATGTCTACCTAGATGTCCTAAATTACCCTGAATCAGTTAGGATTAAATTCAGCTAACAGTAACAGAAAAGCCTAAAACAGTGGTTTATATAACACAGAAATTTATTTCTCTCAAATAATAGTCTGGAATAGGCTAGTATAAAAATTCTGCTCCACAAAGTTCTCAGGGACTCTGGCTCCTTTCTGCTTTCCACTTCGAAATGCCTAGAATACGGTCCCCATTTCATAATCCAAGATAGAGCTCCATCCAAAACAACCACATTCCTAGCAGCAGGACAGAAGCAAGAAGAAGGAAGAGAGAATGGTACATTCACTTCTCTGTAACACACTACCTGTACTTTTATCCCACTGACAAGGACTTAAGTCTCACAGCCATAACTAACTGCTAAAAAGGCTGGAAATCTAGTCTTTATGTTAGGCAGCCAAACTGCGTTATTAAGGAAAAAAATAGGGAGACCAGATACTGAAGGACAATATCATTCTGGGCTACACATTCCAAAGTTACCATGTCCCAAACTGAACTCACCAGTTTTCAGAACACACTGTGCAATTTCACACCTTTGTGATGTGTCCACCCTACCTTTATCTCCATTCTGCCTGGCAAACTCCTTCTCCTCTCTTAATACTCACATTGTGTGTCTTTTTGTGAAGCTTTACCCAACCACCTTTCCGCCAGCCTAAACAGACCAGATGTCTTTCGGGCACCTTCATATCTAGCATACATCTCTAGTTTTACACTGCTAATTCTGTATTGTATTTTTTTTTAAAGTCTATCCCTCCATTCATCCCTCTCCCACTAGAAGGTAAACTTCTTGAGGGCAGAGACTATGCCTTATTTTATTTATTTATTTATTGGCTGCACCACAGGGCTTGTGGGATCTTAGTTCCCCGACCAGGGATTGAACCCATGCCCCCTGCTGTGGAAACATGGAGTCCTAACCACTGGACCGCGAGGGAATTCCCATGCCTTATTTTAGTATCATACGCACATAAATCTGTATCACACTAAATTTTACAAAAATCAACCATTAACATCTCTTTCCTAAAATTATGGCAGCAGGGAACCAAAGAGGTACCTAACAAAAAGATCATCATGGTAGGTAGTATTGTAGTATAATGGGATGTGTTAAAGTTCCAAATTACAGAAGATTCTAATAGTAGTTACAAGAATAATACGGCTATGTGCTCATACCTAGCCACTGCCCTCCTCCACCACACTACCTACTCATTTGCTACACCCATCTTTTTTTTTCTGGTATAAATAAATAAATTTAGTGGGGTAAATTTTAAGTATGTTTACATTTGATTCCACTTATAAGTTTACATTTAACTTAGGCCAAATGATTGGGTTCTGTGCTTAGACTCCACTTAAACCTCAGCAGTTATTCCATCACAGAAGACCAGGTTAGGCATGTCTACGTCCTTGGAAAAGTCAACCAAGGAGCTTCAATATTTTGATGACTTTTCTTTGAAAGAAAATATCTAGACTAGATGACACTATATTCAACTTGGGAAGCACATCATTACAACTGATAAACACATGACGGAAATAACATACTAACCTATGATGGCTTCCACAGTCAAAAATTTTTACGGACATGTAGATTTTACTTAACACTATCAAAGTATCAATTTAACTTGAAAAAACAACCAAAATCATGTAAAACATGTATATAACACTTGTTATGCCCAACCTTTAAAAAACTATCTTCAAGATACAAACAATGGAATGCCATGTGTAATTTTAAATAGACTATCAACTATAAAGGTACCTGAGCACCCCAAAATGTTTCTAGCAGCAAGGCTTCAATAGTCTAAGTGTGACTTGTAGCTTTGTCCATATTCCCCAGTGTGGACTGTCAATTCAGACCATGATGTTGTGTTGGCCCTCAAAAATTCTAATTGTAAACTTTTACCTCCAGTTCTCCAACCTGGACAGTACCCTCGCTGTTCTGCCTGCTGCTCCTCAGTTGGACATGAAATCCTACCCTCAATGCCAAGAGCAGTTAGATCTAACTTCAATAAAATAAAAGAACATGTATTAATTAGTTATTATCTTACCATGAGTTCCTGGTGGTTGTAATACATCTCCTGTCAGGCGACACCACCCAACTGGGAAAATATCTCGACAATAATACTTGCACCAATAATCAAAAGTTCCACTCCAGCCATCGAATGTTATATAAACTTCATCTCCTTTAACATTTCCAATAGTTGCAGGGCAGATCAGATAAGGGTTCTTTTTGTCTATAGCTTCAAGTTTCATTCCCACTTTAAAAGTATTTACAGGTGGCTTTGGTGGTTCCTACCAAAACATTAAAAAAAAGTTTTCATTGTTAAAATGTATTAAGAAGCATTTGCTCAATTGTATTCTTACAACCTTTAGCAACCAAAAATTAAGCTTCATGTTTATCAATTAAATACAGGAAGAAACAGTTCTCACAGATTCCTCTGAAACTCTGCTCTACAATATCTCACTTACTCTGGAGCAGAGCCAAGAACCTAGAAGAAAACAAAACCAGCCTGATAGTAATTCATTCATTCATTCACTCAAGAAGTATGTATTATATACTATGTACCAGGAATTTAGCATTCATAAGTGAACAAAAATATCAAGATCCCTGTTCCGGTGGAGCTTATATTCTAGTAGTGGTGGTAGCAGGGGTAGGGGAGCCAGATAGGATGAAGGGGAGGAAGCAGTAACAAGAAATTTTAAAAGAGAGAGTCAAACAAACCTAAAAATATATAAATTATAGGGTATTTTGAAAGATAGTAAGTCCAAAGAGAAGGAACAGCAGCAGATAATATCTAAAAAAAACCTCAAAGTATAAAATGCAGATACAAGAACATGAAAGTCACACAAGTCTGGAGTCATTTATGATATGCAATCCAGAAACAAATATTTAAAAGTATTCCTTAAGGACTTCCCTGGTGGTCCAGTGGTTAAGAATCCACCTTCCAATGCAAGGGATGCGGGTTCGATCCCTGGTCAGGGCACTAAGACTCCACATGCCGCGGGGCTTGCCCTGCTCTATAGCCCACGTGCCACAATTAGAGACAAGCCCACGCACCACAAGGAAGAGCCCGCATGCCACAATGAAAGATCCCACGTGCCACAACTAAGACCTGACGCAGCCAAATAATAAATGTTTAAATAAAAATAAAAGTATTCCTTAGTTACAGAAAGTTAAAGCATGCAAATGCTAACAGGATTCTTAGAAAGCCCAAGTGCTATGTTAAAAGCAACATTTTTTTTTTTTCAACTTGCTTTTTATCCTAGTAAATGGCACCATCAGCAATCCAATCACCCAAGCCAGAAATCTGGAAATGGTCCTAGACCTGTGGTTCTCAGCCTGACTGAACATTAGAATCACCTGGAGCCACACTTCGAGCGCTATTGATTAAATCAGTCTAGGTGGGGCTCACGGCATGTTTTAATTGCCCAGATCCAAGGATGAGAACCACTACCCTAGATGCATCCTTTCCCCCTAACACAATCAAAGACCACAACCTGCCAATTCTACCGCCTAGATCTTTAGAATAACGATATTGAAAGTTAAACCTTCAGGGGACTTCCCTGGTGGTGCAGTGGTTAAGAATCCGCCTGCCAATGCAGGGGACATGGGTTCGAGCCCTGGTCCGGGAAGATCCCACATGCCACGGAGCAACTAAGCCCACGCGCCACAACTACTGAAGCCCGCGCTCTAGAACCCGAGAGCCACAACAAGAGAAGCCACCGCAGTGAGAAGCCTGTGCACCGCAACAAAGAGTAGCCCCTGCTCACCGCAACTAGAGAAAGCTTACGCCCAGCAACGAAGACCCAACGCAGCTATAAGTAAATAAATAAATAAGTAAGTAAGTTAACCTTAAGGAGTGCTTATTATATATATAAAAAAAAAGGTAACCTTCAATTGTTTAGTATATGCCAGGCACAGTTTAAATATTTTCCATATATTCATTTAATTCTCACAACAATCCTACGAAGTCAGTGCAATTATTATACCCATTTTACAGATGATAAAACTGATGCACAGTGGCCTAAGACTATACCATAAGTATCAGAGCTAGATTTTAAACTTAAATAGCCAACTTTGTGGAACACCCTACACCCCATCATCTGCTGGGCCAACTCCAACTCATCCACACTTCAAAGCCCAATTCTCCTGGTCTCTTTAAGGCTTCCCTGACCAATGCATGCCCACTCCAAGGCCCACCAAAGAGGTGCTCTTGCCTTCAACTGTGAAACTACTGTTAAAATGTGTTCACTCCTCTGAGACTTCCCCGGCGGTCCAGTGGTTAAGACTCTGCCTTCCAATGCAGGAGGCGTGGGTTCAATCCCTGGTTGGGGAGCTAAGATACCACATGCCGTGGGGTGCGGCCAAAAAGTTAAAAAAAAATGTGTTCACTCCTCTATGAGACAAAGGGATTCTTAAAACCAAGTACCACATCTTTTACATATTGTTATTTCCAGCACAGTATCCAACAGTAAGCATTTTTTAAATGAATGAACCAAGGAATCACCTGGAGAACAGTAAATGAGGTCTCAACTAACTCTTTCACCAAGATATAATTTTAAAAACCTATCTGGTAGGGGCTTCCCTGGTGGCGCAGTGGTTGAGAATCTGCCTGCCAATGCAGGGGACACAGGTTCGAGCCCTGATCCGGGAAGATCCCACATGCCGCAGAGCAGCTAGGCCCGTGAGCCACAATTACTGAGCCTGCGCATCTGGAGCCTGTGCTCCGCAACAGGAGAGGCCGCGATAGTGAGAGGCCCACGCACCGCAATGAAGAGTGGCCCACACTTGCCACACTAGAGAAAGCCCTCACACAGAAAGGAAGACCCAACACAGCCATAAATAATAAATTTTTTTAAAAAAACCTATCTGGTAGATTGGTTCCTTTTAAAAATGCCTCCTTTACTGTAAAGCAATTATACTCCGATAAAGATGTTTAAAAAAAAAAAAAAGCCTCCTTTAAACCCATCTCAACGTCCCGTGCTTTCTCTTTCCTTTAGCCTTGCAATCTGAAAATTCCTTAATTCTTAGCCTTCAAAGTCCTTTTAGTTGCATATTCTTAATATGATTCTTAAAAACCACCCTGAAAGTCAGCAGGGCAAAAGTTAGATTGATCAAGGATCAAAGTATTTGATAAATAGCTGGTAAGTAAGAAGCAGAGTCACATACTGACACTTCATGAAAGGGCCAAAGGTCCGTTATCACTTATTACATATGGAAAGAAGCGGGGGGAAGATTTTACAAAGTATAACCATGGAGGTTGATATATTTGTGCTAGACATTCACAGAACGCAAAAAACATTCAAGACACATATAAGGATCACAGGGCCTTACACTGTCATTTAACAGAGTAAGACTTTCCATAGCAAAGTGAACTAAGATCAAATGGCAATATACATTTTCTGCTACAAAACAGCTTTAAGACAGTCATGACAAGAGAAACAGAACTAATTTTAAGATTCAAATGTATAACCTAAAAAGAAACCCCAATATGACAGTATGTTATCAATGTCACTATTGGCTGGCAAGTAACAAAAACCGGAAAATGATTACAGACAAAATGCAATTTATTCTCTAAAGATTTTCATGCTGTTTATTAATTCTTCTAAATTTCATGAATACTCTATCAAATTTTCTTACATAAGTACAGCCATACAGGTAAATTTTTTTTTTAAACATCTTTATTGGAGTATAATTGCTTTACAATGGTGTGTTAGTTTCTGCTTTATAACAAAATGAATCAGTTATACATATACATATGTTCCCATATCTCTTCCCTCTTGCATCTCCCTCCCTCCCACCCTCCCTATCCCACCCCTCTAGGCGGTCACAAAGCACCGAGCTGATCTCCCTGTGCTATGCGGCTGCTTCCCACTAGCTATCTATTTTACATTTGGTAGTGTATATATGTCCATGACACTCTCTCACCCTGTCACATCTTACCCCTCCCCCTCCCCATATCCTCAAGACCATTCTCTAGTAGGTCTGTGTCTTTATTCCCATCTTGCCACTAGGTTCTTCATGACCTTTTTTTTCCCCTTAGATTCCATATATATGTGTTAGCATACTGTATTTGTTTTTCTCTTTCTGACTTACTTCACTCTGTATGACAGACTCTAACTCCATCCACCTCACTACAAATACCTCCATTTCATTTCTTTTTATGGCTGAGTAATATTCCATTGTATATATGTGCCACATCTTCTTTATCCATTCATCCGATGATGGACACTTAGGTTGCTTCCATGTCCTGGCTATTGTAAATAGAGCTGCAATGAACATTTTGGTACATGATTCTTTTTGAATTATGGTTTTCTCAGGGTATATGCCCAGTAGTGGGATTGCTGGGTCATATGGTAGTTCTATTTTTAGTTTTTTAAGGAACCTCCATACTGTTCTCCATAGTGGCTGTATCAATTTACATTCCCACCAACAGTGCAAGAGTGTTCCCTTTTCTCCACACCCTCTCTAGCATTTATTGTTTCTAGATTTTTTGATGATGGCCATTCTGACCAGTGTGAGATGATATCTCATTCATACAGGTAAATATTAATAAAGCTCTAGAATAAAACAAATTTTTATTTTAAAAAAAATCAAAGGAACTACTGTTTTAATAACACAGTAAATGAAAGGGCTTTATCTCAAAACAACCTCCTTCCAGATTTAGATAACTGGCAAAATGGTTCCCTCTGCTGTCCACAAAAGGTAATGATACAAACTTGCTTTAAAATGTGTTGTTTTTTTTAAAATAAATTTATTTATTTATTTATTTATTTTTAGCTGCATTGGGTCTTCGTTGCTCTGCGCGGTCTTTCTCTAGTTGCGGCGGGCAGGGGCTACTCTTCATTGTGGCGTGCGGGCTTCTCATTCCGGTGGCTTCTCTTGTTGCAGGGCACGGGCTCTAGGCATGCGGGCTCAGTAGTTGTGGCTCACGGGCTTAGCTGCTCAGCGGCATGTGGGATCTTCCTGGACCAGGGCTCGAGCCCTAAAATGTTTTTAAAGAATATAGTTTGTGGGCTTCCCTGGTGGCGCAGTGGTTAAGAATCCGCCTGCCAATGCAGGGGACACAGGTTCGAGCCCTGGTCCGGGAAGATCCCACATGCTGCGGAGCAACCAAGCCGGTGAGCCACAACTACTGAGCCTGCGCTCTAGAGCCCACGCGCCTAGAGCCTGTGCTCTGCAACAAGAGAAGCCACCGCAGTGAGAAGCCTGCGCACCACAACAAAGAGTAGCCCCCACTCGCCGCAACTAAAGAAAGCCCACGCACAGCAACAAAGACCCAATGCAGCCCAAAAAATTAATTAATTAATTAATTAAAAAATATATATATAGTTTGTCATCATCCATTCTTGAATGACTTCCTAAACACAAAGATATAATTTGCAAAAGCAATAGCTAAAATAAACAAGGGATCATTCTCTTTTCTTTTACTGTAAGAAAATGATTCTGTTCTAGAAGGTGGCTAGCAAAGAATGGCCTTTTAACCTCCCTCCTTGCTTACCTACAATATGGTTCTCCTTACAGGCTACTTTTTCACATATCCCACTGACTGAAGCCAGTCTCAGCATTACCTACATTACCCTTCTGCCTGGAATATTTTTACCCTTGTAGTCTCAAGGTTCATTCTCTCCCTTTCTCCACATCTTCACTCAAATGGCAACTTCTCAGCAAGACCTTCCTGGCCAACCTATCTAAAATGTCACCCTCCCTTCTCCTTAGCATATACAACTATCAAACATAATACACATGTATTTATTATGGTTTACTACAAACTTACCAAGCTAGAAGGTAAGCTCCATAAAGCCTGGAGTTTTTTATAGCTTTGTTTACAGCTATATTCCTAGAGTCTACCTCTGATCACAAACTCCTATCCTTAATTTCTACTTCCTTACTTTTAATCAATTACTTCTTTGACCTCATAAGAACTGTAGTCCTTTAACCTTCATTTATTCATTTACAAATATTTACTGAGTGCCTACTAAATGCCAGACACTACTGAAGGTTCTTGATATATACTGACTAGCAAAATAAAAATCCCACCCTTGCAGTGCTCACATGCTAGTAAAGAGAAAGATGAGGAACATAATAAGTAAAATATATTCTATGTTATAAATGGTAAGTGCTTTGCAAAAACAGAGAGAGAGAGAGAGAGAGAGAGAGAGAGAGAGAAGAGCAGAGTAAAGGGAGATCCAGAGAGCAATGTAGGGGAGGGGTTGTGCAACTGTAAACAGGGTAATCAGGACAAGCCTCATCTGGAAGGTGACATGTGAACAGAAGCCTGAAGGAGGTGATTATTAACCATGCAGTTATCTAGAGGAAGAGTGTTCTAGGCAGAGCCAACAGCCAGGGCCAAGGCCCTAAAACAGGAGATGTGTCTGAAATATTCGAAGAACAAGAAAGCAGAGTGTGGCTAAAATGCAGTATGCAAGTGGGAGGGCAGTAGGAAACGAGGTCAGAGAGATAGTGAGGGGTCGTATCATGCAGAGCTGTGGAGGCCACTGTAAGAACTCTGGCTTTTACTCTGAGTAAAACAGGGAGCCCCCTGGGTGGTTTTGAGCAGAGGAGTGATATAATCTCACTTATGTTTTAAATGGAATACTCTGGTTGCTGTGTTGACTACAGACTGTAAGGTTATAAATATAAAGAGATCTATGAAGAGGTTACCACAGTAATCCAAGTGAGAGATAAAGGCAGCTTGTTCCAGCCTGATAGCAACGGAGATGGCAAGAAGTGGCTGGATTTCAAATATATTTTGAAGGTAGAGCAAATAGGGTTTCCATATGGACTGGATGTAGTGTGTGACAGAAATAATCACCAAGGTTTTTGGCAGAAGCAAATGGAAGGATAGTTGCTACTCCCTGATATGGTAAAGGCTGCAGGTGGAGCAGTTTGACATGTCTATTAGACATCCAAATAGGGATACTGAGTAGGTAGGCTGGATATACAAGTCTGAGTTGGGAGCAAAAGGTCTGGAGCGGAAATATAAATTTGAAAGTCATCTGCATATAAACTGTATTTAAAGCCAGGAATTAGATGAGATCACCAAGGAATTAATACAGATCAGAGTTTCTCAAACATGACACTACTGTCATTTGGGACCAGAACATTCTGTTGTAGGGGCTGTTCTGTGCAGTGTAGGATGTTTAGTAGCATCCCTGATCTTTACTCACTAGGTTTAAGTAGCACCCACATACACACACAGTTGTGATAACCCAAAACGTCCCCTGTTGAGAACCACTGTATAAAGAAGAGAAGAGGGGACTTCCCTGGTGGTGTCCAGACTCCGCACTCCCCATGTGCGGGGCCCAGGTTCAATCCCTGGTCAGGGAGCTAGATCCCACATGCATGCCGCAACTAAGAGTCCGCATGCCGTAACGAAGATCCTGCACGCGGCAACAAAGGTCCCACGTGCTGCAGCTAGGACCCGGCACAGCCAAATAAATAAATAAATAAATAATTTTTTTAAAAAAAGAAGAGAAGAGGACCAAACACTCTAACATTCTATCACACCCGTTCACGTCCAGGTTACAGAGCATCATATCACCACTTTCTTCTCAGCACCCCAAACCAACTTATCCCCTTGCCCTTGTTCTGTTACCTCCAAACCTTAGTTCAATATCACCATCCACTTTATCTATTTATACTCAGTTGCCAAGCACTGCTGGAGAAAAGTCCCACATGCTTATTACATGTAGTGCTACACATATTTAGTCTTCACCCTCAGGTGAACCCTCCAAAATACTGTCATATGTCCCTAGGTCGATCCCTCTCCCATCCCACATGGCAGCTATTCCAAACCTTTATCATTTGCCTTAAGACCAATAATGTTTCCTCATTATACATTCATTACTTTATTTGTTAACTGACTTTCTCCCCAACCACAGAGTAAGCTCTCTGCCTTGGTGTTGGAATATAGTAGACTTTCAATCTATGTATGAATCCTTCCCTCCAGCCTCTGTCAGTTTCCTATTTCAGAGTAAATCGAGGCCATCAGGAATGAACTCTATCAATATTCTGCCCCACAATTACAAATTTAACTCTATCTGAGGACACTTTTCAGCTGGTCTTCAGTTCTTGCTAATGTAACTGATGAATTTCCTATCTACCAAATAGTCAAGCATCAGCTTTCCTTTTAACTGACCTCTACTAAGTACCTGATATGGGTACTTATACATCATAAAGGTGAGTAGGTATTTCTCAAGGTTCTAAACTTGACACTCTTCTCTTCTCCTTCTATATATTCTCTTTGGACTAGCTCATTCATGCTCAAGGCTTCCATCCCTACCGTTTAAGCTAAAAACTCCCAAATCCACGTACCCAAGCCAAACCTTATTGCTAATTTCTAAATACTTTATGTCTAATGTCTGGTGGTAGTCATTCCTCCTCAAACTTCCCAGAGGCACTTCAACATGTCGAAAACTAAACCTATCTTCTCCCTCTCTATGTATTCATCTTCCTGTACTCCCCCATCCTTTCTTTATTCATCGAACAAACAAGTACGTACCAGGATCTATGATAGGCACTGCAAATACAAAGCCATGTTTCAAAAGGAACTCACAGTCTAGGAACCAAGAGACAGTGAAAATAATAGTATAATCCAATAACCACAAAGACTGACATATGGGGGACTTCCCTGGTGGCGCAGTGGTTAAGAATCCGCCTGCCAATGCAGGGGACACAGGTTCGAGCCCTGGTCCAGGAAGACTCCACATGCCGCGGAGCAACTAAGCCCATGTGCCGCAACTACTGAGCCTGCGCTCTAGAGCCCGCGAGCCACAACTACTGAAGCCCGCGCGCCTAGAGCCCATGCTCCGCAACAAGAGAAGCCACCGCCATGAGAAGCCCGCAGACCGCAATGAAGAGTAGCCTCCACTCGACGCAACTAGAGAAAGGCCCACGTGCAGCAATGAAGACCCAACACAGCCAAAAATAAATAAATAAATAAATTCATTTTTAAAAAAGACTGACATATGCACAAGGTGCTACAGAAGTATAAGAATACAGAGGCAAAAATAGGGAAGGTATCCTGGAGGATTTAATGCCTGAAATGAATCTTAAAATAAAAATAGGGATTAACCAGAGATAACCAGCCTAAAAAAAGGAATATGGTATGGACAGGCTATTATAAGCAATTTAGAACATAAAATCCAAAGCAAGAAGTGGCAACTGTAAACCAGATCACAGAGCACCTTAAGGGCCATATTAACAAACTTATACTTCATCCTGAATGCAAATGGGAACTTCAAAGGCGTTTTAAGTATGGAATGATGTGATATGGCTGCTGTATCAGATATTTCTAGCAGTTGTGTTTAAGGGTGACAATTATAGGCAGTTATAAGGCTAGTTGAACAGTCTAGGCAAGAGGAAAGCCTGCACAAGGGGCAGTGGTATTAAAGTTAGAAAGAAGAGACACAACAAAGAAATAATTAGCAAGCTAAGTAGGTGGGCCTTCCTAATTAATTGGCTATCCAGAGGCCAGGGTGAAGGAGGAGTGAGGATTTAAGATGGATCCTGGCCAAGTTCCAAGCTTGGCTGAAAAGAGCACCCCACAAATCAGTAAGAGTAAGAAAAGAAATCCAGTAGAAAAAAGGCAAAGGCTATAATCAGGCGATTCACAGAAAAATAAAAGGCCATTAAACACATTTTAAAAGTTCAATTTCACTGGTAATCGCTTCAATGCAAATTACAATGGGATACCATTACCATTCCCACCTCCAAAAAAAGATTCACAAAATTTTAAAAGATAGATAATATTCATTGCTAGTAAAGGTGTGGGAATACGAATATATCTATACACTTATACTGGAGCATAGTTTGGAACACCCTTTTAAGGTGCAATTTAACAGTATATTTCAACACTTAAAGCATACATTCCCTTTGAACCAGGAATTCTACTTCTAAGAATGTAGGCATTCACACTTACGTAAAAAGTTCTATATGAACTATAGAACATTCTATAAGAATGTCCACTGTAGATGATTTAAACAAGAATATGGAGACAACCTAAACATCAATCCTTAGGGAGAGGTTAAATCACTTACGGTAATCCATACCACAGAAGAGTACAATACAACCTAAAATATATATGAAACAAAATGGAAATTTCAAAAAATCCATATTTTAGGGGAAAAACTAAATCACAAAATATATTCCAATTTATGTTTAAGAAATAAAAGCCCATATATGTTTGTGAATGCACAGATAAAGGTCAAGAAGAACATTTCGGAGAGAACAGTAGAATGGAGGAACGGGATAAATGGACACTCATTTTTCACTTAAGTATATAGTTTGATTTTTCCCCCCACACAAAGATGAATTACTTTTATAATTTTTAAAATGAAAAACATAATGTGACATGCGGCATGTGACTAGCTGGTAAAGCAACTTAATAAGGAAAATAGATCCAGTGGCTTTTCTAAAGCCACAGCCTAAGCTAATAAGTATTTAATAAAGACTACTACTAAACATCTCTTTTGTTGTTAGCTATCCTCACATATGCTTTACACAATGCCCAAAGGGATTGCATTCACCTGTGCCCCTTGCTGGTAGGGCAAGCCCACTTACAGCATTCATGCTGCTCAAAGCTATACTCAAAGATTTTTTCTTTGCAATGCAGGAATCATGTCAACTGACACTGCACATCTTTATATCTTTAATCTTCCTGAAAAGTTTTTAAAACCTACAATCAATGTTTACCATTCCTGATATGAATGGTTGTAATAAAATTTAAGTGACTGAGAAAACAATGAGGACAGAGAGTAAGAAATATTTTGACCCGTAATTTAACTAAAACTTGGCTTTCATTCATTGTTTCTTAACACAGTGTACTCTTTCAACATTTTCTCAAGAGCATAAACTATTTTTGGAATTTTCCTTCTTTATTATATAACAAGTATTTCCTTATAACAAATTCTTTCTGATGACTGTTTATAACATTCTTTTACTTCTGCAACCAAATCTCTCCAAGTAACTTTCAAGTGGTTTTTTTGTCCCATCATTTTCTCCAATATCAAAGAGACGACTAATATAGCAAACTGAGGTGAAGCTTCACTTCTGAAGGTACATATAAAATAATAACAAACATTTGCTTCCAGTAGAGTACCCCTTTTTGTATCTGAGGTCAAGAAAGAAGGTACTAATTCATTTTGACTACTGGATGATTAAAACTGAGCCTTTTTTATGACTTGCTGTTACGGGCTGAATTGTGTCTCTCTGTCTCACCCCCCACCCAACCAAAATTCATATGTTTAAGTCCTAACCCCAGTACCTCAGAATGTGATTGTATTTGGAGATAGGGTCTTTAAAGAGATAACTAAGTTAAAATAAGGCCATTATGGTGGGCCCTAATCCAAATGACCAATGTCCTCATAAGAGGAGGAAATTAGGATGCAGATACGTAGCTCACGTATCTTTTCCTCCCAAAGAGGAGAAGACAACTATCTATAAACCAAGGAGAGGGGCCTCAAAAGAAACCAAGCCTACTGACACCTTGATCTCAACTTCTAGGCTCCAGAGCTGTGAGAAAATAAATTTCTGTTCAAGCCACTGTTATGGACTGAGTTACATCTTCCCAAAATTCATAATTTGAAGCCCTAACTCCCAATGTGACTATATTTAGAAACAGGACATTTAAGGAGGTAATAAAGGTTAAGTGAGGTCCTAACAGTGGGGCCCTAAGCCCATAGGACTAGTGTCTTTTCTAGAGAAAGGGAAACCAGAGATCCCTCTCTTCCACGCATGCACAGAGAAGAGGCCATGTGAGGACGGAGCGAAAAAACTATAAGCTGAGAAGAGAGGCCTCACCAGAAACCAACCCTGATGACACTTTGATCTTTGACTTCTTGCCTCCAGAAATGTGAAAAAATAAATTTCAGTTATTTAAGCCACCCAGTCTGTGGTATTTTGCTACAGCAGCCCGAGCAGACTAATACACTTGCCAATCAAGTAATTTAAAAAGCATTTTTGCTTTCCATGTCAGAGAAGACAAAGCATTTAAGCACCCACTGAAACAATAAAACCACAGCCCAGTTGATGGAAGCTTTTCATAACATCTTTCTCACCTTCTTAAAGAATGTTGCAGGTGCCATTTCAGATACACTCAGTATTCGCAAGAGGAACATTGGCCAAGATGTTGTGTTCATCTGGTACCCTATTTTATAAAATAAAGCAGAAATCATTTTTTAAAAGCCTCCCTGTGATATTACAGCAAGCTGGTATTAAAAAAAAACGTTTCATTTACCATTCTCCTCCAGAGAATGACTTTCTTTTTTTTTTTTTTATAGGCATGTCTCATTTTATTGCATTTTGCTTTACTGCACTTTGCAGATACTGTGTTTTTTACAAAATGAAGGTTTGTGGCATCCCTGCATTGAGCAAGTCTATTTTTTTTTTAAACATCTTTATTGAAGTATAATTGCTTCACAATGGTGTGTTAGTTTCTGCTTTATAACAAAGTGAATCAGCTATACATATACATATATCCCCATATCTCTTCCCTCCCGCATCTCCCTCCCTCCCACCCTCCCCATCCCACCCCCCCAGCCGGTCACAAAGCACCGAGCTGATCTCCCTATGCTATGTGGCTGCTTCCCACTAGCTATCTATTTTACATTTGGTAGTGTATATATGTCCATGACACTCTCTCACCCTGTCACATCTCAACTCTCCCCCTCCCCATTTCCTCAAGTCCATTCTTTAGTAGGTCTGTGTCTTTATTCCCATCTTGCCACTAGGTTCTTCATGCCCTTTTTTTTTTTCCTTAGATTCCATATATATGTGTTAGCATACTGTATTTGTTTTACTCTTTCTGACTTACTTCACTCTGTATGACAGACTCTAACTCCATCCACCTCACTACAAATACCTCCATTTCATTTCTTTTTATGGCTGAGTAATATTCCATTGTATATATGTGCCACATCTTCTTTATCCATTCATCCGATGATGGACACTTAGGTTGCTTCCATGTCCTGGCTATTGTAAATAGAGCTGCAATGAACATTTTGGTACATGACTCTTTTTGAATTATGGTTTTCTCAGGGTATATGCCCAATAGTGGGATTGCTGGGTCATATGGTAGTTCTATTTTTAGTTTTTTAAGGAACCTCCATACTGTTCTCCATAGTGGCTGTATCAATTTACATTCCCACCAACAGTGCAAGAGTGTTCCCTTTTCTCCACACCCTCTCCAGCATTTATTGTTTGTAGATTTTTTGATGATGGCCATTCTGACCGGTGTGAGATGATACCTCATTGTAGTTTTGATTTGCATTTCTCTAATGATTAATGATGTTGAGCATTCTTTCATGTGTTTGTTGGCAATCTGTATATCTTCTTTGGAGAAATGTCTGTTTAGGTCTTCTGCCCATTTTTGGATTGGGTTGTTTGTGTTTTTGTTATTGAACTGCATGAGCTGCTTGTAAATCTTGGAGATTAATCCTTTGTCAGTTGCTTCATTTGCAAATATATTCTCCCATTCTGAGGGTTGTCTTTTGGTCTTGTTTATGGTTTCCTTTGCTGTGCAAAAGCTTTGAAGTTTCATTAGGTCCCATTTGTTTATTTGTGTTTTTATTTCCATTTCTCTAGGAGCTGGGTCAAAAAGGATCTTGCTGTGATGTATGTCATAGAGTGTTCTGCCTATGTTTTCCTCTAAGAGTTTGATAGTGTCTGGCTTTACACTTAGGTCTTTAATCCATTTTGAGTTTATTTTTGTGTATGGTGTCAGGGAGTGTTCTAATTTCATACTTTTACATGTACCTGTCCAGTTTTCCCAGCACCACTTATTGAAGAGGCTGTCTTTTCTCCACTGTATATGCTTGCCTCCTTTATCAAAGATAAGGTGACCATATGTGCGTGGGTTTATCTCTGGGCTTTCTATCCTGTTCCATTGATCTATATTTCTGTTTTTGTGCCAGTACCAAACTGTCTTGATTACTGTAGCTTTGTAATATAGTCTGAAGTCAGGGAGCCTGATTCCTCCAGCTCCATTTTTCGTTCTCAAGATTGCTTTGGCTATTCGGGGTCTTTTGTGTCTCCATACAAATTGTGAAATTTTTGTTCTAGTTCTGTGAAAAATGCCAGTGGTAGTTTGATAGGGATTGCAATGAATCTGTAGATTGCTTTGGGTAGTAGAGTCATTTTCACAATGTTGATTCTTCCAATCCAAGAACATGGTATATCTCTCCATCGATTTGTATCATCTTTAATTTCTTTTATCAGTGTCCTATAATTTTCTGCATACAGGTCTTTTGTCTCCTTAGGTAGGTTTATTCCTAGATATTTTATTCTTTTTGTTGCAAAGGTAAATGGGAGTGTTTTCTTAATTTCACTTTCAGATTCTTCATCATTAGTATATAGGAATGCAAGAGATTTCTGTGCATTAATTTTGTATCCTGCTACTTTACCAAATTCATTGATTAGCTCTAGTAGTTTTCTGGTAGCAGTTTTAGGATTCTCTATGTATAGTATCATGTCATCTGCAAACAGTGACAGCTTTACTTCTTCTTTTCCGATTTGGATTCCTTTTATTTCTTTTTCTTCTCTGATTGCTGTGGCTAACACTTCCAAAACTATGTTGAATAATAGTGGTGAGAGTGGGCAACCTTGTCTTGTTCCTGATCTTAGTGGAAATGGTTTCAGTTTTTCACCATTGAGGACAATGTTGGCTGTGGGTTTGTCATATATGGCCTTTATTATGTTGAGGAAAGTTCCCTCTATGCCTACTTTCTGCAGGGCTTTTATCATAAATGGGTGTTGAATTTTGTCGAAAGCTTTCTCTGCATCTATTGATATGATCATATGGTTTTTCTCCTTCAATTTGTTAATATGATGTATCACATTGATTGATTTGCATATATTGAAGAATCCTTGCATTCCTGGGATAAACCCCACTTGATCATGGTGTATGATCCTTTTAATGTGCTGTTGGATTCTGTTTGCTAGTATTTTGTTGAGGATTTTTGCATCTATGTTCATCAGTGATATTGGTCTGTAGTTTTCTTTCTTTGTGACATCTTTGTCTGGTTTTGGTATCAGGGTGATGGTGGCCTCGTAGAATGAGTTGGGGAGTGTTCCTCCCTCTGCAATATTTTGGAAGAGTTTGAGAAGGATAGGTGTTAGCTCTTCTCTAAATGTTTGATAGAATTCACCTGTGAAGCCATCTGGTCCTGGGCTTTTGTTTGTTGGAAGATTTTTAATCACAGTTTCAATTTCAGTGCTTCTGATTGGTCTGTTCATATTTTCTATTTCTTCCTGGTTCAGTCTCGGTAGGTTGTGCATTTCTAAGAATCTGTCCATTTCTTCCAGGTTGTCCATTTTATTGGCATAGAGTTGCTTGTAGTAATCTCTCATGATCGTTTGTATTTCTGCAGTGTCAGTGGTTACTTCTCCTTTTTCATTTCTAATTCTATTGATTTGAGTCTTCTCCCTTTTTCTCTTGATGAGTCTGGCTAATGGTTTATCAATTTTGTTTATCTTCTCGAAGAACCAGCTTTTAGTTTCATTGATTTTTGCTATTGTTTCCTTCATTTCTTTTTCATTTATTTCTGATCTGATCTTTATGATTTCTTTCCTTCTGCTAGCTTTGGGGTTTTTTTGCTCTTCTTTCTCTAATTGCTTTAGGTGCAAGGTTAGGTTGTTTATTCGAGATGTTTCCTGTTTCTTGAGGTAGGCTTGTATTGCTATAAACTTCCCTCTTAGCACTGCTTTTGCTGCATCCCATAGGTTTTGGGTCGTCGTGTCTCCATTGTCATTTGTTTCTAGGTATTTTTTGATTTCCCCTTTGATTTCTTCAGTGATCACTTCGTTATTAAGTAGTGTATTGTGTAGCCTCCATGTGTTTGTATTTTTTACAGATCTTTTCCTGTAATTGATATCTAGTCTCATAGCGTTGTGGTCGGAAAAGATACTTGATACGATTTCAATTTTCTTAAATTTACCAAGGCTTGATTTGTGACCCAAGATATGATCTATCCTGGAGAATGTTCCATGAGCACTTGAGAAAAATGTGTATTCTGTTGTTTTTGGGTGGAATGTCCTATAAATATCAATTAAGTCCATCTTGTTTAATGTATCATTTAAAGCTTGTGTTTCTTTATTTATTTTCATTTTGGATGATCTGTCCATTGGTGAAAGTGGGGTGTTAAAGTCCCCTACTATGATTGTGTTACTGTCGATTTCCCCTTTTATGGCTGTTAGTATTTGCCTTATGTATTGAGGTGCTCCTATGTTGGGTGCATAAATATTTACAATTGTTATATCTTCCTCTTGGATCGATCCCTTGATCATTATATAGTGTCCTTCTTTGTCTCTTGTAATAGTCTTTATTTTAAAGTCTATTTTGTCTGATATGAGAATTGCTACTCCAGCTTTCTTTTGATTTCCATTTGCATGGAATATCTTTTTCCATCCCCTCACTTTCAGTCTGTAAGTGTCTCTAGGTCTGAAGTGGGTCTCTTGTAGACAGCATATATATGGGTCTTGTTTTTGTATCCATTCAGCCAGTCTGTGTCTTTTGGTGGGAGCATTTAATCCATTTACATTTAAGGTAATTATCGATATGTATGTTCCTATTCCCATTTTCTTAAATATTTTGGGTTTGTTATTGTAGGCGTTTTCCTTCTCTTGTGTTTCTTGCCTAGAGAAGTTCCTTTAGCATTTGTTGTAAAGCTGGTTTGGTGGTGCTGAACTCTCTCAGCTTTTGCTTGTCTGTAAAGGTTTTAATTTCTCCATCAAATCTGAATGAGATCCTTGCTGGGTAGAGTAACCTTGGTTGTAGGTTTTTCTCCTTCATGACTTTAAGTATATCCTGCCACTCCCTTCTGGCTTGCAGAGTTTCTGCTGAAAGATCAGCTGTTAACCTTATGGGGATTCCCTTGTGTGTTATTTGTTGTTTTTCCCTTGCTGCTTTTAATATGTTTTCTTTATATTTAATTTTTGATAGTTTGATTAATATGTGTCTTGGCGTGTTTCTCCTTGGATTTATCCTGTATGGGACTCTCTGTGCTTCCTGGACTTGATTAACTATTTCCTTTCCCATATTAGGGAAGTTTTCAACTATAATCTCTTCAAATATTTTCTCAGTCCCTTTCTTTTTCTCTTCTTCTTCTGGGACCCCTATAATTCGAATGTTGGTGCGTTTAATGTTGTCCCAGAGGTCTCTGAGACTGTCCTCAGTTCTTTTCATTCTTTTTTCTTTATTCTGTTCCACAGCAGTGAATTCCACCATTCTGTCTTCCGGGTCACTTATCCGTTCTTCTGCCTCAGTTATTCTGCTATTGATCCCATCTAGAGTATTTTTAATTTCATTTATTGTGTTTTTCATCATTGCTTGGTTCCTCTTTAGTTCTTCTACATCCTTGTTAAATGTTTCTTGCATTTTGTCTATTCTATTTCCAAGATTTTGGATCATCTTTACTATCATTATTCTGAATTCTTTTTCAGGTAGACTGCCTATTTCCTCTTCATTTGTTAGGTCTGGTGTGTTTTGACCCTGCTCCTTCACCTGCTGTGTGGTTTTTTGTCTTCTCATTTTGCTTATCTTACTGTGTTTGGGGTCTCCTTTTCACAGGCTGCAGGTTCGTAGTTCCCGTTGTTTTTGGTATCTGTCCCCAGTGGCTAAGGTTGGTTCAGTGGGTTGTGTAGGCGTCCTGGTGGAGGGGACTAGTGCCTGTGTTCTGGTGGATGAGGTTGGATCTTGTCTTTCTGGTGGGCACGTCCACGTCTGGTGGTGTGTTTTGGGGTGTCTGTGGCCTTATTATGATTTTAGGCAGCCTCTCTGCTAATGGATGGGGCTGTGTTCCTGTCTTGCTAGTTGTTTGGCATAGGGTGTCCAGCACTGTAGCTTGCTGGTCGTTGAGTGAAGCTGGGTCTTGATGTTGAGATGGAGATCTCTGAGAGATTTTCGCCGTTTGGTATTACGTGGAGCTGGGAGGTCTCTTGTGGACCAGTGTCCTGAAGTTGGCTCTCCCACCTCAGAGGCACAGCCCTGATGCCTGGCTGGAGCACCAAGAGCCTTTCATCCACACGGCTCAGAATAAAAGGGAGAAAAAAATAGAAAGAAAGAAAAAAAGAGGATAAAATAAAATAAAATAAAGCTTTTGGGAGGTCTAACGTCTTCTGCCAGCGTTCAGTGGGTGTTCTGTAGGAGCAGTTCCACATGTAGATGTATTTCTACTGTATCTGTGGGAAGGAAGGTGATCTCCGCATCTTACTCTTCTGCCATCTTGCCCCTCCTCCCGAGAATGACTTTCTTATTGAGGAACTCAGGAAATGGGCAAGAGGAGCTGGTGCACCCTCCAATCAGTGCTACTGTATCCACTGTACTATTAGACAAGAATGCTACAGTGAGGGTAGAAATTCTCGTTTTAAAGAAGCCACTAGCTAGGGTTCACCAACATACACATGTATGTTGGGAATGGGCCATAATACTAGGAGAAATCCAAGCCAGAGCCCAGGAGAGCTTCCATTCCCCACCAACAACCACACACGCAGGGTAAAAAGGCTGCAAAAGACTTCCAGTCCCTCTTTTTCCGCAGAGCCCCTGCCTTATTTCCTTTCCGAAAGACAGTTTTCTGTCAAACCCAGCAAATGTACACTTATGATGGTGCATTTCACCATATGTAAATTTCACCTCAAAAGGAAAAAACCTGTAAATAAACAGTGAACTCTAGTTAATGATATGCATGCGAACGTATTTAGGAGAAATGCACTGATGTCAATAACTTATCCTGAAGTGCATTTAAAAATATGCTGGGGCTTCCCTGGTGGCGCAGTGGTTGAGAATCTGCCTGCTAATGCAGGGGACACGAGTTCGAGCCCTGGTCTGGGAAGATCCCACATGCCGCGGAGCAGCTGGGCCCGTGAGCCACAATTACTGAGCCTGCGTGTCTGGAGCCTGTGCTCCACAACAAGAGAGGCCGCGATAGTGAGAGGCCCGCGCACAGCGATGAAGAGTGGCTCCCACTTGCCACAACTAGAGAAAGCCCTCGCACAGAAACGAAGACCCAACATAGCCATAAATTAAAAATAAATAAATAAATAAATAAAAATTTAAAAAAAAATAAAAATAAAAAAATAAAAATAAAAATATGCTGGACTGATGAATCGACAGGAGGACAGATGGACAGATAAGTGATAAAGCAAGTATAGTAAAATGATAACGGGTAGAGCCTAGGTAGTGGGTATGTGGTGTTCACTGTAAAATTCTTTCACCTTTTTTGTAGGTTTGAAATTTTTCATACATTATGTTGGGAAAAAAGACAGCTCTCACTTTAGTAATCTTTGCTCACACTAAATGATCTTATCTTAGAACTTGTTATCAGATACTATCAAAATAGACTCAACAGGTGTCTTCTCTAGAGATCTCATCAATTAATGGTGAATATCACAGCATCTGGCATGTGCAGCGGGGAGCAGGGGTCTGCTAGTTTTAGTATTTTCTGGGGGCAATCTGTTACATGCAACACTTGCCTCCCTTGATGCCAGAATTGGTGAGAACGTGGCATGCATTCCTGATGAATACATGCATTAAGATAGGGAGGCACATGAATCACGTTGGCAATGGGTCCATCAATAGGATAAAATACGCAAGGAAGTTCAGACAGAAAGTCATCCTATAATAATCATGTACCAAAACACCCTTAATCTGACTAGGAAAATAATTGTTGCTAGGGAAAAATGGGGGAGGGTTGTTACACACTCTCTTAAAATAAATCAGTATTATTAGTGATATCTAATAAATAGTTATCCACAGCATGGATTCTCCACACTGTGGTTAGAATAGTGCATAAGAATCATTCTCTGGTCCTTATGCCTTTCTCTTAACCCCCATCTTATCCTATTACATGATGTACCATGATTTTCTTTTTTAATTTAGCATTTTTCTTAATTCTTTAATTGCCTAAAGTCAAACATAGATTAAAAGGTCAAAAAAGATCAAAGTGCATGTTAAAAATTCAAACATAGATAAAACTAATCCATGATATTAGGAAGTCTGGACAGTAGTTACCTTTGGGAAGGAGGAGGATATGACTGGGGATCAGCAGGAATGGGGGGCTTCTAGGGTGCTGACAATGTTCTATTTCTTGATTTGGGTGTTGGTTATACAAGTGTGTTCGTTTATAAGCTGTACACTTTTCTCCATGTATGTTGAAACTTTAAAAAAACCTTTTAGGGACTTCCCTGGTGGTGCAGTGGTTAAGAATGTGCCTGCCAATGCAGAGGACACGGGTTCGATCCCTGGTCCAGGAAGATCCCACATGTCACGGAGCAACTAAGCCTGTGTGCCACAACTACTGAGCCCACACGCCACAACTACAGAAGCCTGTGCGCCCTAGAGCCTGTGCGCCAACTACTGAGCCCACGCACTCTAGGGCCCGTGTGCCGCAACTACTGAGCCTGCGTGCTGCAACTACTGAAGCCCGGGTGCCTAGGGCCCGTGCTCCACAATAAGAGAAGCCACCACAATGAGAAGCCCGTGCTCCACAACGAAGAGTAGCTCCCGCTCGCCACAACTAGAGAAAGCCCGTGCGCAGCAACAAAGACCCAACGCAGCCAAAAAAAACCAAAAAAAACAAAAAAAAAACCTTTTAAATAATAACCTTTAAGGTTTAAATAAATAAACTTTTTAAAAAGGAAAACGAAATAAGTTGTGTTATATTAAAATGGAAACTATTCAAAAGCGCCTGATGAGCAAATAGGCAAAAATTGCATTTTTTTTATTATGTGCTGTCAAAATACACACTAATCAGCATGTATTGCTATGTATTTCATATTTTTAATTAATAAACTCTAAAAATAATTTGAAAAAAGAATGATTATAAATCTGGTTATGTGTTTGAAATGCTGACAATCACAATAGCTATGTTTCCTTTAAACAAAATACAAACACATAGTATCATGCTGTAAACAGAGAAATAAAATCCAAACAGGGAAGCACTAAGCCTCAGGTTTATATTATGTCTCTTACAGAATTCTGTATGATTTAAGAAATATTATAAAAATAAACAACAAAAAATGTGAATGATATGAAGAAAGAAAAGGGGAAAAGCATAAAACACATACACCCTAAACCATCTTCTTGGAATAACACATCTCTGATTAGTTTTTTCAAATATTTTAAACCAAATTAGGAATAAGTAACAATTACAGCAAGGACAGTATAAAAAGATATTGCTAAAAGAGTAGTTATTATTATCTTACATTTTTGGTTCCCAGGGAATTTTTCACTAGTAGGAGACAAAAAAATCCATTCTCTCACTGTGCTTTATAATAGAGAATTTTCATTTTTAGCATTGTAAAGAAGAAACAAAAACCGATACCCACCATTCACTCAGAATGTAGAAGTAATAAACTAAATCCTTATATTCTACAGAATACCATGGTACTCTTTAAAAGAGAAAATTTTTGCACAAAATTAGTGTCACAGACTTCTTACCTTTTAAAAACTTGGTCAAAATTGAGAGCTTTGTATTAAAAACCTTTGCTGAAGAGTTCCATCCACCTCCTCCTTTTCAAAGATCTACAGGTACTGGCTCCTACCCCTCTCACTATGACTTCTTCCCACATAGGTGGAATGAAATTCCCAAGTCTGAAACTGGAGTCCCAATGTAAAATCATACCCTTCTGCTGTGCTCATCCCCATACCAAAAATGATGAATGGCTCATTAGACAATATTGAGGGAGGAAGTGACTCATATCAAATGCTACAAACTTCTCCCCCAGAAGGGTTTCTGAATCTTCATGTGTAATCCAGTAGAGCTGCTTTTGACATTTCAAGTTTTAAGGCAGAATGAGTCTTGCCGGAGTGGGGAACCTTTAGAACACAAATGCCAAATATGTACTTAGGTGAAACTCTATAACATATGGTACTGAGTTACTTTCTCAACATTCTCCACAGTAACCACCTGACTATCTATTTGTAAGAATGCCCAGAAGAAGAGATTTTTAAAAGGCCAGTTAAAATTATTTCTATTGAATATTACATTAACAAGAATATGTTATTTTAAAAACTGTTTATCCTTACCCAGTGGAGGCTGAAGTAAGTCCCCCTCCTTTTCACATGTCCCAACAGGCTGTATGTCCGGAGAATCAACAAGCCGCCAAAAATCATTTCTGTTGTCACTACCGTCCAGTCTTAAACGTAGCCTGGCACCAGTAACTCCAACGACCGTGGCGATACATATTGAAGTCATATTGCGAGGGTCACGGGCTTCCAATTTCATACCAACTTTGAAGTCATTAGCTGGTGGAATCTTGGACTATATATAAACACACATATAAATAAAATTTTGTTAAAACCCATCAACTATAAGAAAATCAAATGGTCAGTTATGTTACCAGAATACGCGAGGAACGTTTTAAGTAACAGTCACAGCAGTTGGTGAACAAAGTAAGAGCTATAAGGGTTAAGAAAAAGATCTTCTCCAAACCCTCTCCTTGGCTTGACATGCAGCCTGACTTGGCTGCCCACTGCTGGTCTTACTCATCTGCCCACTTCCAGGCAACCCAAATACAGCCTCAAAAATGCATCCTGAGTGGCTTTCTAAAATAAGAATATGATTAGGCCATTCCCCTTAAAATAAGCCGAACGGCAGCTCACCACTGCCTAACATAAAGTCCAAATCCTCAGTACAGGTTAAAAGCCACCGCACCTTAATCTCATTCCCATATTATCACTTCTACCCACTTTGTGCTTCAGCCACCCCATACCATCCCTTAACACTCAGGTTCTTTTACACCCGCGTGCCTTTGCTTTGGATGTTCTCTCTGCCTGGAATATCCCTCCCCTCATCCCAACCACCTCAGATAGCCACCTCTTCTGTAAGCTCTCCCAGTATACTTATCACACTTTTCATAATTAATTATTTACATGTCTGTCTTTCTCTCCAGAGGGGCAGTCATAAGAGCTTAGTATATCTGACATAAAGTAAATTCTTAATGAATGGATGCAAAGAGACCATCTGGTTCTTAAGCAGCACTACCACAATCCCACTATCTCCTCACACTACTAGAACCTAACAATCACACAGGCACCCTTCAACAAGTTAATAGTTTACATCAATATATACAACATGACATCTACAGAATTTTGGCATACCTGTCTGAAACACTCTGAAGGAGCACTTAAAGATCCAGTCTCTTTCAAGTAATTTTCCCAGTGAAAATCATCTGGAAAAAAACACGCAAAAATAGTTTTGTTGTTTCCTTTTTTTGGCCATGCCACGCAGCTTGTGGGATCTTAGTTCCCCGACCAGGAATCGAACCTGGGCCCACGGCAGTGAAAGTGCCGAGTCTTAACCACTGGACGAGCAGGGAATTCCCATTAATACATATAATATGTATACTAACTTTCAGGAATAAAATGGGTTTTAGTTCCATATCTCTTCAAAGAAATACTTCTTAAAGAACAGATTCAAATTTCCTGATCTACATTTGACTACCAGCATGGAAGTAAAAAATAAGACAACTTCCTGATAATAATAGCTCTGATATAAATTACAATCTAGATCATCTGATGTACAGAAGACTGCAGCACAGTGCTTCTGAAAATGTGAACTCTAGAAATAACTAAAGGACTTTTTATAGAGTAATAGCAAATTCTACTCAAATGTCTCAAATATAAATTTACTCAAGACATGTTTTTACCATTTCATCCCATTACTGTGAAGGCGTTTGTTTTTCACAGGGATCTAAAGGTGTTTAGATGTGTGGTAGAGCAGAAATAAAGCAATACTTTGTGGAAAGAAAAACTCTGAGAACCAGCATTGTTTCTCAACTGACTATCAGATCCCCATCCAGGGTGTTAAGAATATGGGAGCAGAACAAAGCAGAAACCAGTCATCAGTGCAATGACTGATATGCATTGTTGTAATTATCTATATTTTCTACAAACTCTTGCTGTCCTTTCTCTCACTTAGTCTTCATGATATATTATGCTAGAAGAGAAGGTCAGAAAGCAGTATACTTTGCCTGGACACGTCAATTCACTGTGCCAGTCACACTGCCAAGACACTGAAAGACTTGATAGCAGTATTAAAGGTACTATTAATTCATACAAAGTTTAATTCTCATCAACCATGAGGTTTTTTCTATACTCTTGTCTAATTTCCTCACTATAAAAATATTGGGTTCGGCAGTTCCCTCCCTAGGGGAATCTGTGTTACTAGCCTCTTATATATCCTTCAAAGGATATAACAGTTCCACTTACACACTGCTAATAAATGTTTAACAGCCAACTTTCCAGAAAATACAAACAAACAAAAAGCCTGACTGGTAGTGTTTGCAGATTTCTGTGGTGTAAATACTACCACCATGGCTGACTGCAAGGTGCCAAGGTAAAGTCACCAACCACAAAGTTGGGAAGAAATGTGTACCACCGGCTCTCCCAAGCCGATGTGAGCCAACTTCAGAATACCACTGTTACCTGAAAGTATGCATTTATATGTGCATGTACACATATTATATATATGGTATTAAGCATGTCATATGTAACACTGTATACCCTTTTAGAGATTTTTAAAAAAAAAAAAAAAAAATACTGGGTTTAATTCTTCTTCCAGATAATGTAAAGCAAGCACTACCACAGTGCTGAAAGGTAGGCAGCAGAACGTCAAGGAACACAGGCTCTGGAGCTGAACCTGCCGTCTTTCAGTCTGACTCTGCCTCTTACTAGCTACGTGACCCTGAGCAAGTCATTTCACTTTCTCAGCCTCAGTTCCTTCATCTATAAAATGAGGAAAGTAATACATATGGTATAAGGTATTTTGAGAACTAAGTGAAGTAGTATACATGCAAGTAACTCAATAAATGGTTTATGTTATTATTCTAAAACTAAATGTCATAGTTGTGCCTAAACTTAAGAATACTGGATAGCTTTATTAAAAGTGAAAGCTGAGATCTGTGGCTCCAAAATTTAACTGACCAGGTTATTTCAGTGACCTCCTAAGCACTAAGCTGACAATCAAGAGACCCAAGGTTCTAACTGAAGCTCTACCACCATACGATCTTGGAGAGCATTACAAAAGAAGAACAAAACAACACATGAATGGGGGGAAAAAAATCTGACTAGGATGTCATTAAGGAGCCACCATACCAGGAAGAAAGGAGTACAAGTTGAAAATAATGACTGAGAAATCAAAACCATTTCACAATTATACCTCAAAGAACTTAATGAAGACTCTTCCACAAACCAGTTACATTTGTAAAATTTTTCAATGACATTGGAAAATACTTTATCCAACACAATTTTTAAAATATTCTATTACCATTTGTGTCTTAATGGGCTATAATTGGAACTAGCAAATCCTTTATACCAGTGCTCCATAATACGATTATTTTCTATTGCACTGCTAGTTAATTTAACCTTTGGAGCCTTAATTTTTTTCTTTATTCATAAGGCAAAAATTTTTAGTCCACAGAACCGTTCAGCTTGGTTGCCCATATGATGAGAGCCTGCCAATAACATGGGGGAAACACACATAGCAAAAGGCTTTACTAATTTAGATTTGATACATCTACAGTATCACAGCTGGAATTGCTGACCAGGAGCCAAAATAGTCAAAGTCACAGACAAGCATGAAGTTCCCGTCTGCCTCTGCATCTTATCCTCACTGACAGATCTGGCGGGGGGGCGGGGGGCCGATTTACCCTCTCTCAGAAAGGAGCCCTGGGAACTGATAGGCCTGTTCGTGAGACAGATGTACATACATAACTTTGTGATCTGACTGTTACCTGCACATGTCTATTGTCCTTCTTGTTTGATTTGTACTCTATTCTAGTCCATACATTAACCCAAACACCTTTCAGCAAACTGAACATAATCTATGAGGCCCCCCAGTCTTCTCCAGAGTAAATCAGAATCATAATGTCTTCTACCAGTGCTGGGTTTGGGTTCAGAGGCTATGTAAAGAAAATGGGCAAAACATCTAGAGCTTGAAGCTTCTCAGCTGAATGATCAGCACCCAATACCTCATAGCATTTATCACAACTGTAACTGGGCATTTGTTTAATGTCTACTTAAGCTCAAAGACAGCAAGAATCATATCTGTCTTATTCATCAATGGATTCCCATAGAAGGTCACCAGTATGTGTCAGGCACTGTACTAGGTACTGCAGATGCAGCAGTTAATAAAACAGACAAAAATCCTGGCTCTCTTGGAGCTTACCTTCCAGCAGTCACTCACTGATTTCTAAAATGAGATGTTAGAGTCAGGGCCCTGAGAAATATCTGCAGATGTCTGTCAATTTGATTAAGTAATATCATTTTTCATCAGAATTTCTCAAACAGAGAGTTTGAGAATTTTGAAAAGTTACTAGTTTCAACCTTTAAGCGTACATTTTTTCAAATTTATTTTCATGAAATTTCCAGAGTAGGAAAATCTATAGAGACAGAAAGTAGATAAGTGGTTGCCTAGGGAGAGGCACTGGGAGGAAATGGGGAGTGGCTGCTAGTTGGGTACAGGATCTCTTTTTAGGGTGATGAAAATGTTCTAAAATTGATTATGGTGATGGTTACACAACTCTGGGAATGTACTACTGAGAACCACTGAATTGTATATTTGAAATGGGTGGATTGTGTGATATATGAATTATATCTCAATAAAACTGTTATATTAAAAAAAAAAGGAAAGGAATTTGTAGGGATAAGGAAGAACATTCTAACCTAACGGCCTCCATTTCCTTTGGAGGGTTTTGTGGGTTGGAAGGAAGACCTGAGGAACAAAATGAGGCCAATGAGAAAGAGAGCTAAGGAAACACTGAGGACACAGCTACAGTGAGAAAGAATGACTCCATGGGGATTACCTCTATAGGCAATCTTCCTGTAGGAACAGAAAGTCATGGGTGAACTACTTACTCCAAGAGTAGGGCTGGCAGGGCAGGTACAACAGAAAGACAAGGGGCAAGAGGTTTGCCTGGAAATCTCTGGCAAACACAGTAAGTTTGCTGTAGTATTTTTTTAATTCAGCCTTTTGTCTATGTATGACTTATTTTCTCATTTTCCTTAAGAGCAGGTGCAATGGGTCAGATTCTATCTCCTGCGTCTCTGATGTAGTGCTATATACATGCTGTTCACAATAAAAAAACTTAAAACATGAATTAATAACTCAGACTTCATAAATAAAGTTAACATTTACTGAACATTTACTATAAGCCTAGGCATTATATTAGGTGCTTTACACTCATTTTCTTGAATTCTAATAGTTCCATGAGGTAAGTAGTATTATCCCTGTGCTACACAGGAGAAAAAGGAGACTAAGAATGTTGAGTAATTTGCCCAAGGTCACAAGGCCAGTAAAGAATGAGGCCAAGATTCTAGAACAGGTCTGTCAGACCCCCTCAATGCCTAAGCTTTAATCCACTGGACTGTCTTTTGACCATCAAAAAAGGACTTTCACATTGACTCTAGTGTTAGAAGGGTTTTTATTAATAATCAAATTATTTTAAATTGGTAATTCATGGTAACTAATAACTATATATCTTTAGTTTGGCAACATTTGCACTGAAATACAGGGTTATCTTTTAACTTAATCCCTCTCTACGTGAAACCAAGGTAAAATTTTCAAAATTAAATACTATCTTTTTGACCTTTCCTATTGCTTAGATTTTATATTTACAGGAGCTTACTATACAGAGATTATACCAAAAGCAATAAGAAAAGAGTTTATATCAACACTGAGTGAGGAAGAAAAATACGTTGTACTGAACTAATTTAAAACCTACCATTTTGCACAGGAGGTGTGTCTGACTGAGGAGCTTTCTCTTGATTCTCCTTCTCTGCATCCGTTGACTCTTAAAAAAAGAAAGAAAGAAAGAAAATAGTGAGAAATAACAGAAGGCCAGAGCAACAGTTTGAAAGAGTACTTATAAAAACCATAAACTAAAACTATTTTCTAACAGAAGCCAGCTTTAATTTTGTAATTAATATCCTCATTTTCCGCATAGGACTTCACTTTCCAATATACAATGTACCTTATAATTTGCTTATTTGTTTATCGTATGTCTCACTTCACTCAAATGTAAGCTCCAAAAGATCAGGAATTTTTAAATTTATTTTGTCTCCTTTGTTCACTGCTGTATCCTCAGTGCCTAGAAAAGGACCTGGCATACAGAACACCCTTGAGCATTTGTTAAGTGAATGAACGAACAAACCAAAATGAGCTGAGCTGATCCTTACAATGTTCAGATTAATGTGCCTCAGAAATAAAGTGCATGCTTTTGAGAATTTAAAACAAAAGGGAAGCTAGAATACAATGTAATTCAATGGACTAGGCAAAGCTTTTCTCTGTGCTAGGCTGAGGAACTCAAACAGTACTGGACCTTGGGACTTCAACAAGTCTAAGATGTATTTCATCCACATTTATTACAGTATATATTTCTTAAACGACTCATTTAAAAATTAATCATAATACTATTATTATGCTGAATAATTAACCAAAATTCTTTAATATTATCAAATAAGTAGTCAGTATTCTCATCTTCCCTATTGTCCTAAATATTTTAAATGTGTCTGTTTCAATCAGGACACAAATAAAGTCCATACAGAAGCAATGGCAGATACATTTCTTAAATTTCTTTTGATCTGTAGACTCCTCCTCCTCCTCCTTCTTTTTCCCCCTTCCCCTAGCAATTTTTTTGCCGATGATACCAGTTCAGAGATTTCCAGTCTGGAGTTTGCTGACCACTTCCTCATGATGCTGGGTTCTTCTGGTCCTTATATTTTCTCTAAATTTGTATTGCTATTTCGAGCCAGAAGAGCTTAACCAGGTTCAGGTTTGGCTTTTTTGGGAGGAGGAGAGAAGATGACTTCATAGGTACTTCTCACAGGGGGTTCCTAATATACCCAGTTCTCGCTCTTTTTGTGATATGAGCCGCCATGGATGATTATTGCCTAGATCCATTAGTTCATTAGTGGCTGCAAAATGGAGGTATTCTAATTATCATCCTGTCTTTATTAGCCAGAAAACTTCTATAGAGAGAAACCTCCCCTCTTCAACCATTCAGTTACCTTGAGGTAGAGCTCACAAAGGGAAGTCACAATCAACACTTTGTTCTTTCTTTTCCTTTATTTTCTAGTTTTCAAAGTAATGAATTGTACCCGTGGGGCTTCCCTGGCGGTCCAGTGGTTAAGACTCTGTGCTTCCAATGTAGGGAGCATGGGTTCGATCCTGGTCGGGGAACTAAGATCCCACATGCCGTGTGGCCAGAAAATTTTAAAAATTAAAAAAAAAAAAAAAAAAAAAAAGAATCGTATCCATACCATTCTCCACAGATGACAAATAAGTTTTGCTTTGTTTTTTAGTATCATTATGAACTAACGAATTTAACCACACTTGATGTGTTTCCATCTATTGCTGTTTTACCCTTAGTGATGCTTGAATTGTCAAGTGACAAGCTTCTTAAAAAAGAATCTATGAATGATGCCAGGTGTACCATTTAAGGTAACAGATCTACTTTCTGGTTATGACTGGGTGACTCTTCAACATACGTGAACACTCAAGAGGGATGTATGGGCTGCTCTCTATTTAAATAATTTGGCTAGTATGAAGACAGTACACATTTATATTTACTAAATAGTTCTACAGTAAGATTTTCACTGTGCCAGTCACACTGCCAAGACACTGAAAGACTTGATAGCAGTATTAAAGGTACTATTAATTCATACAAAGTTTAATTCTCATCAACCATGAGGTTTTTTCTATACTCTTGTCTAATTTCCTCACTATAAAAATATTGGGTTCGGCAGTTCCCTCCCTAGGGGAATCTGTGTTACTAGCCTCTTATATATCCTTCAAAGGATATAACAGTTCCACTTACACACTGCTAATAAATGTTTAACAGCCAACTTTCCAGAAAATACAAACAAACAAAAAGCCTGACTGGTAGTGTTTGCAGATTTCTGTGGTGTAAATACTACCACCATGGCTGACTGCAAGGTGCCAAGGTAAAGTCACCAACCACAAAGTTGGGAAGAAATGTGTACCACCGGCTCTCCCAAGCCGATGTGAGCCAACTTCAGAATACCACTGTTACCTGAAAGTATGCATTTATATGTGCATGTACACATATTATATATATGGTATTAAGCATGTCATATGTAACACTGTATACCCTTTTAGAGATTTTTCCACTAAAAAAAAAAAAATACTGGGTTTAATTCTTCTTCCAGATAATGTAAAGCAAGCACTACCACAGTGCTGAAAGGTAGGCAGCAGAACGTCAAGGAACACAGGCTCTGGAGCTGAACCTGCCGTCTTTCAGTCTGACTCTGCCTCTTACTAGCTACGTGACCCTGAGCAAGTCATTTCACTTTCTCAGCCTCAGTTCCTTCATCTATAAAATGAGGAAAGTAATACATATGGTATAAGGTATTTTGAGAACTAAGTGAAGTAGTATACATGCAAGTAACTCAATAAATGGTTTATGTTATTATTCTAAAACTAAATGTCATAGTTGTGCCTAAACTTAAGAATACTGGATAGCTTTATTAAAAGTGAAAGCTGAGATCTGTGGCTCCAAAATTTAACTGACCAGGTTATTTCAGTGACCTCCTAAGCACTAAGCTGACAATCAAGAGACCCAAGGTTCTAACTGAAGCTCTACCACCATACGATCTTGGAGAGCATTACAAAAGAAGAACAAAACAACACATGAATGGGGGGAAAAAAATCTGACTAGGATGTCATTAAGGAGCCACCATACCAGGAAGAAAGGAGTACAAGTTGAAAATAATGACTGAGAAATCAAAACCATTTCACAATTATACCTCAAAGAACTTAATGAAGACTCTTCCACAAACCAGTTACATTTGTAAAATTTTTCAATGACATTGGAAAATACTTTATCCAACACAATTTTTAAAATATTCTATTACCATTTGTGTCTTAATGGGCTATAATTGGAACTAGCAAATCCTTTATACCAGTGCTCCATAATACGATTATTTTCTATTGCACTGCTAGTTAATTTAACCTTTGGAGCCTTAATTTTTTTCTTTATTCATAAGGCAAAAATTTTTAGTCCACAGAACCGTTCAGCTTGGTTGCCCATATGATGAGAGCCTGCCAATAACATGGGGGAAACACACATAGCAAAAGGCTTTACTAATTTAGATTTGATACATCTACAGTATCACAGCTGGAATTGCTGACCAGGAGCCAAAATAGTCAAAGTCACAGACAAGCATGAAGTTCCCGTCTGCCTCTGCATCTTATCCTCACTGACAGATCTGGCGGGGGGGCGGGGGGCCGATTTACCCTCTCTCAGAAAGGAGCCCTGGGAACTGATAGGCCTGTTCGTGAGACAGATGTACATACATAACTTTGTGATCTGACTGTTACCTGCACATGTCTATTGTCCTTCTTGTTTGATTTGTACTCTATTCTAGTCCATACATTAACCCAAACACCTTTCAGCAAACTGAACATAATCTATGAGGCCCCCCAGTCTTCTCCAGAGTAAATCAGAATCATAATGTCTTCTACCAGTGCTGGGTTTGGGTTCAGAGGCTATGTAAAGAAAATGGGCAAAACATCTAGAGCTTGAAGCTTCTCAGCTGAATGATCAGCACCCAATACCTCATAGCATTTATCACAACTGTAACTGGGCATTTGTTTAATGTCTACTTAAGCTCAAAGACAGCAAGAATCATATCTGTCTTATTCATCAATGGATTCCCATAGAAGGTCACCAGTATGTGTCAGGCACTGTACTAGGTACTGCAGATGCAGCAGTTAATAAAACAGACAAAAATCCTGGCTCTCTTGGAGCTTACCTTCCAGCAGTCACTCACTGATTTCTAAAATGAGATGTTAGAGTCAGGGCCCTGAGAAATATCTGCAGATGTCTGTCAATTTGATTAAGTAATATCATTTTTCATCAGAATTTCTCAAACAGAGAGTTTGAGAATTTTGAAAAGTTACTAGTTTCAACCTTTAAGCGTACATTTTTTCAAATTTATTTTCATGAAATTTCCAGAGTAGGAAAATCTATAGAGACAGAAAGTAGATAAGTGGTTGCCTAGGGAGAGGCACTGGGAGGAAATGGGGAGTGGCTGCTAGTTGGGTACAGGATCTCTTTTTAGGGTGATGAAAATGTTCTAAAATTGATTATGGTGATGGTTACACAACTCTGGGAATGTACTACTGAGAACCACTGAATTGTATATTTGAAATGGGTGGATTGTGTGATATATGAATTATATCTCAATAAAACTGTTATATTAAAAAAAAAAGGAAAGGAATTTGTAGGGATAAGGAAGAACATTCTAACCTAACGGCCTCCATTTCCTTTGGAGGGTTTTGTGGGTTGGAAGGAAGACCTGAGGAACAAAATGAGGCCAATGAGAAAGAGAGCTAAGGAAACACTGAGGACACAGCTACAGTGAGAAAGAATGACTCCATGGGGATTACCTCTATAGGCAATCTTCCTGTAGGAACAGAAAGTCATGGGTGAACTACTTACTCCAAGAGTAGGGCTGGCAGGGCAGGTACAACAGAAAGACAAGGGGCAAGAGGTTTGCCTGGAAATCTCTGGCAAACACAGTAAGTTTGCTGTAGTATTTTTTTAATTCAGCCTTTTGTCTATGTATGACTTATTTTCTCATTTTCCTTAAGAGCAGGTGCAATGGGTCAGATTCTATCTCCTGCGTCTCTGATGTAGTGCTATATACATGCTGTTCACAATAAAAAAACTTAAAACATGAATTAATAACTCAGACTTCATAAATAAAGTTAACATTTACTGAACATTTACTATAAGCCTAGGCATTATATTAGGTGCTTTACACTCATTTTCTTGAATTCTAATAGTTCCATGAGGTAAGTAGTATTATCCCTGTGCTACACAGGAGAAAAAGGAGACTAAGAATGTTGAGTAATTTGCCCAAGGTCACAAGGCCAGTAAAGAATGAGGCCAAGATTCTAGAACAGGTCTGTCAGACCCCCTCAATGCCTAAGCTTTAATCCACTGGACTGTCTTTTGACCATCAAAAAAGGACTTTCACATTGACTCTAGTGTTAGAAGGGTTTTTATTAATAATCAAATTATTTTAAATTGGTAATTCATGGTAACTAATAACTATATATCTTTAGTTTGGCAACATTTGCACTGAAATACAGGGTTATCTTTTAACTTAATCCCTCTCTACGTGAAACCAAGGTAAAATTTTCAAAATTAAATACTATCTTTTTGACCTTTCCTATTGCTTAGATTTTATATTTACAGGAGCTTACTATACAGAGATTATACCAAAAGCAATAAGAAAAGAGTTTATATCAACACTGAGTGAGGAAGAAAAATACGTTGTACTGAACTAATTTAAAACCTACCATTTTGCACAGGAGGTGTGTCTGACTGAGGAGCTTTCTCTTGATTCTCCTTCTCTGCATCCGTTGACTCTTAAAAAAAGAAAGAAAGAAAGAAAATAGTGAGAAATAACAGAAGGCCAGAGCAACAGTTTGAAAGAGTACTTATAAAAACCATAAACTAAAACTATTTTCTAACAGAAGCCAGCTTTAATTTTGTAATTAATATCCTCATTTTCCGCATAGGACTTCACTTTCCAATATACAATGTACCTTATAATTTGCTTATTTGTTTATCGTATGTCTCACTTCACTCAAATGTAAGCTCCAAAAGATCAGGAATTTTTAAATTTATTTTGTCTCCTTTGTTCACTGCTGTATCCTCAGTGCCTAGAAAAGGACCTGGCATACAGAACACCCTTGAGCATTTGTTAAGTGAATGAACGAACAAACCAAAATGAGCTGAGCTGATCCTTACAATGTTCAGATTAATGTGCCTCAGAAATAAAGTGCATGCTTTTGAGAATTTAAAACAAAAGGGAAGCTAGAATACAATGTAATTCAATGGACTAGGCAAAGCTTTTCTCTGTGCTAGGCTGAGGAACTCAAACAGTACTGGACCTTGGGACTCG
>NC_045806.1:20911546-20954046 GCF_009873245.2 Balaenoptera musculus
CATCCCCACCCCCACCTGTGTAATTTACTTATAGAGCCACTCTTACTTCCATTGCCTTTTGCCTTGCAAATGTAGCAGTACTTCATGACAGCTATCTTGTGCGGGTGGATCTGAGGGTTTTAGAGCCATGCAATGATGTTCAGTAACTCTATCTTGTTCAGCTGCAAATATTCGGTGTTCAATAACCCTCAAAATTTCTCATTTCTTACCTGTGGTGATAGTTTTTAGGTTGTAGGTTGCAGTATGCAGTAGTCTCACAGGTACATTAGTTCAAATAGTTTAAACTCTAAGCACCAGTGGAATTATTGTTTATCTCCTTGCCTCTGCATTTATATTTAGAACATTTAAAAAGAATAAATTGGGTTTCTTTTTTGTAAAGACTCTTAACAGCATAATTATAAGTGGTACAAAAGGCATGCAAAGAAGCAGTAGATATCCATCCCACCCATTCAGCATCCCAGGCAGTGCAATCCATGCTGCCCAGCGGTGCTTGAAGAAGGATCATTTCTTTAGGAATCCGTAGAACTCATCTTAGATCTTGTTAAGACAAAACAAAAGAATTAGTACTTCTCTTTGCTCCACGCCATTTGATAGGGAAGTTTAGCATAAATGAACACCACGGACACCAGTTGCTTTTTTTAAATGCGGTATTCTAATACCAGGGCCCATTGATGGAGGATTGGTGTGTTTTTATTAGCGAATGGCTGTTTTTTCTTAAGTATGAATATCCACCAAGCTGATTTTCAGTCAGGTATAACATTTTACTGCAACACCATGGTGTGTTCTACAGAAAAACTAAGAAGTAGAATCTTATTATAAGTAAATGTATTATTGTACAAATCTAAGGGAATAACAGGTCAAACCTAGTCCCTTAAAATGTGCCAGCTACGTGTTCTACACAAACAGCGTTAACATGGTATGAATATTAGTTGTTATAAAGGAGTTCCAGTATGTTGTAGAACTTAGTGTTTGTCTAAGTATAGACCACAAACCATATATCAACAAATTAAACTTGAACTGTTTCAAAAAAAAAAACAAACAAAAAAAAGGAGTTCCAATAAGCAAATTGGATCAGGTACAGCCTTATATGCCACCTGACTTTTAACCTTCATAGAATAACCAACGTTCCTTGTACTCTCTATATTTATCACAACACCTCTTTATCTTTTGTTTTGTTTAATCTTAACCTTATTGCATGGACCCTATTTGGGGAGGCGCAGAACTAGAGCGTGATCTTGAGGAACTAGGAGGGAACCCACACCAAATTCTCAGGTGCCCTGACCACAGGGAACACTGGCCTCAGATCTTTCTGCAGGGCCTGAGCTCGGGCCATAGCCTGTCTCTTGCCCATGTCATTCCCCACATGTGCATATATTCCTCCTCCGAGAGCTTTTTGTCAGAGGTGGAGACTGTCGTAGCCACTGCCCTTGCCTGTTCTTTCCTCCTGTTCGGAAAGCTTAGCACTTGCTTGTATCAGTTTTCAGAGCAGCCCCTGCTAGCCTCGCGATAGACTCTGAGGTTTTGTACTCGAACACCTGGTCAGAGTTCTTTTCTAGTCGTCTAGCGGTTTAGTAACTTCTCGAAGCCACCGTTTTGTAGCTAATAAGACAACGATAGTGATAGTACCTGGCACATCAGGTCATAAGAAAGACTACATGGGATGATGCATCTCCAGTGCTTAGTGCCTCAAGAGCACTCGCTGTTAACGTTCATTATTCTGTTCTGAGGTAACAGTGGATGACATGGCTCGGTCGGGTTCCTCCGCGTGCTCCGCCCCCGCCCACTCCCGCCCTGAGATTCAGCCCTGGGCTGGGGCCTCGCTGCCCCGTCTTTCCGAGGCATCCATCTGGAAGCTTCCGTTGTCTCGCCGCTCTCCCCCCCGCCCCCCCAAGTCAGAACGATACCACTCCGCGCTGTCCTTGCTCCTGGCCCTCCCTGCACTTTGCCAACATGGGAGTTTCCTTTTCAGTGTTGGTGAATGTGGCCCCAAAGTCAGCTTTAGGAAGGGACACTGATAAGGGCAGCTTGAGGAAGTGGCTAAAAGCAAGGAAGGGACACTAGGCTCTTAAGTCCTCCAAGGCCCAGCACCCAGTACTGTACCTAACCTGATCGTTGCTCAGTAAAAAGTTATTGAATGAGTCATGCTATTCTGAGAGACTGGTGCTATCAAGTGACTTTCCCGGGTTACAGATAGCAGCATCAGGACTGTGACCATCCTTGGGGACCCTAGTCCAGAATTCTGCTCATCACATACGGTAAGACAGCTGTTGATGAGTAGCAAGTTGCACGCCATCCTCAGTGCAGTCCCTCTTTCAGTAGGATGCCTCCAGAGCCCTGGGCGTGAGCCTCACAAGCTAAGCCAGGCCACAGGGCTGGCAGGGACATGAGTCCAGAAAGCTGATTACAGCTGCCCAGCCAAGGACCAGCGCGGCCACTGAAGGGGCGCCTGGGGTTTCGGCGGCTTCTGATACGGTTCGCCTCCTCTGAAGGGAAAATTGGAGGTTTTTTGAAATGCTCAAGACATGCCATAGGAGTTGTCAAATATCTGAAAACAAGTGGGTAAAAACAGAAAACTGCTTGTGCCGAAACGGTAGAATTCCTTTTTCAGATTGATTTCTCTAACCTTGGGTCTTTAGGAAAAATTCAACTTCAGGTCTAACTCCAGTCATCTAGAGGTGTACTGTCTTGTAGTAGAGTAAGACACTGAACCAGAACAAATTTCATTTAACCTTTCAAAAGTGAGATTCTCACACCGTTGACCTTCTTGACTTCAAGGAGCAAAACGGAGCTCTCCGTTCTCTGCTGCACAGGTAAAACGAGAGAGGGGAGGGGAGCGCCTCAGGCAATGCGTGTCTCTCAAACTTGGCTTGCTTAGAAAGTATACGTTACGGTTCACACGTGGAAATTGGCCCTTTGCAGATAGTTACAGATACGAATTTCCAGATTGTTCTGTCTAGCTTACTCTCGTGTTAAATGGAATAACTGTATTTCTGTTCAAGAGGGACTTAGTTCAGCTGCCTTTCCATGGTACCATAGAAAAATTCTCAAAGCCTGGATTCCAAATACTACTAATGAAAATTAGAGCACCAGTATTTTCTAATTGGTGGGCGTTGGTTTGTTTTGGGCTTGGTGTGCGTCAGGTATGGCTTTACCATATGCTCATACCAACACCTACGATGTGTTGGTCTTAGCTGGGTTTTGAAAAGCAGTATATAACTTTCCTGGTTCAAAACTCATTTGACCCTTGGTACTCCCTCAGAAATATTTTTGGTTTCTACCATGTTCCAGCATATGATAACTCTTCTTTTAGAGTTTTGTGACGTACATTATGCAGCTTGTTTTCTGAAAGATCCCCAGCCTCATTCACGTTGCACAGGTGCTCAGGCTCCTTGGCTGTTGGAGAAGCTCTTCGTGTTGCTGGGAACCTAGGTGATTTGCTAGCTCGGCTCTCAGGAGCCTGTGTAGCCAGCCTTCAGTCTCCATCCACCAGCAAAGAATGTTTAAGAATCATGTCAGGAAAAAACCCAAACTGCCCAGGATTTATGTCTATATATATACTAAAGATTTAGAAACCATGTGGATGAAGTCACAGATAATCTTTTGAGGATAATTTCTTTCAACTGCAGCTTTTCATCTAGTCATGCTCAAGAGCCACTCCTTTCAGGAACTGATCAGCAAAGAAAGACCAAAGGAGAGTAGTCTAGTACCAAGAAAGACCTGATTAGGGCTTCCCTGGTGGCGCAGTGGTTAAGAATCTGCCTGCCAATGCAGGGGGCACAGGTTTGATCCCTGGTCCGGGAAGATCCCACATGCCGCGGAGCAACTAAGTCTGTGCACCACAACTACTGAGCCTGCGCTCTAGAGCCCGTGCTCTGCAACAAGAGAAGCCATGACATTGAGAAACCCACGCACCACAACAAAGAGTAGCCCCCGCTTGCCGCAACTAGAGAAAGCCCACACACAGCAACAAAGACTCAGCACAGCCCCAAAATTAATTAATTAATTAAAAAGAAAAGAAAGACCTGATTAAATTTTCACAGCCTAATGGCTTCTCATGCTGATGAGTGTATGCAATGTTATATAGCACAGTGGTTCTCAAACCTTTCGTTCTGTGGGACCCTGCACACTCTTAAATTTACTGAGAATGGCAAAGAGTTTCTGCTTATGTGGGTTATATTTATTTATTTATTTATTTATTATAACATGTTTATTGGAGTATAATTGCTTTACAATGCTGTGTTAGCTTCTGCTTTATAACAAAGTGAATCAGCTATACATATACATATATCCCCATATCTCTTCCCTCTTGCGTCTCCCTCCCTCCCTATCCCACCCCTCTAGGTGGTCACAAAGCACCGAGCTGATCTCCCTGTGCTATGCAGCTGCTTCCCACTAGCTATCGGTTTTACATTTGGTAGTGTATATATGTCCATGCCACTCTCTCACTTTGTCCCAGCTTACCCTTCCCCCTCCCCGTGTCCTCAAGTCCATTCTCTGGTAGGTCTGCGTCTTTATTCCTGTCCTGCCCCTAGGTTCTTCATGACCTATATTTATTCATATTTACTAAATTATAAATTAAAACTGAGACATCTACAAACTATTAACCCACTTATAAGCAACAATAAGCCTATTATATGACAAAAAAATAACTACCTATCTTACAAAGCAAAATAATTTAGTAAGAATAGTGGTATTGTTTTAAATTTTTGCAAATCTCTTTGATGTCTGGCTTCAAAAACAGCTGGATTCTCATATCTGCTTCTGCATCCAATCTATTGTGATATGTTGTTGTGTTGTTTTGGTGGAAGTATATGAAGAAAATTTGGCTTCACACAGGTATGAAGCTGGAAAAGATAGGAGTATTTTAATAGCCTTTTCCATTAATAGTGGGTATTCTTTTTTGTCACTACACCAAACCTTGTAGCATGGTAGTTTCTTTTTTTTTTTAATTTCTTTATGCAAATCAGTACTTTTTAAAATTATTATTAATTTATTTATTTTTGGCTGTGTTGGGTCTTCGTTTCTGTGCGAGGGCTTTCTCTAGTTGCGGCAAGCGGGGGCCACTCTTCATCGCGGTGCGCGGGCCTCTCACTATCGTGGCCTCTCTTGTTGGGAGCGCAGGCTCAGTAGTTGTGGCTCACGGGCCCAGTTGCTCCGCGGCATGTGGGATCTTCCCAGACCAGGGCTTGAACCCATGTCCCCTGCATTGGCAGGCAGATTCTCAACCACTGTGCCACCAGGGAAGCCCCACATGGTAGTTTCTTAAAGGTTATTTCCAATGTGGAATCTGAAACCATATCAGTAAGCCTTTTGTACTCTGGTACATTAACATCCAGTATCTTGAATGGTATATAACATTGTATTTCTGTTTTCCAAATATTTGACAATGAGCGTATATTACTTTTACGGGGGATGGTGCTGATTACATTTTGAAATTTATATACAGTACAGTTCACTCTCTGGTGTACAGTTCACTCTCTGGTGTACAGTTCTGTGAGTGTTTACAAATGCATGAGAGTCATGTTACTGTTACCCCAATCAAGATACAAAACACATCTATCACCCACACCCCCTTTCCACAATTCCCTTGTGCTACTTCATTCAGTTGCACTTTTTTTTAAAAAAAAATTATTTATTATTTATTTATTTATTTTTGGCTGCATTGGGTCTTCACTGCTGTGCACAGGCTTTCTCTAGTTACGGCGAGCAGGGGCTACTCTTTGTTGCAGTGCGCGGGATTCTCATTGCAGTGGCTTCTCTTGCCACGGAGCAAAGGCTCTAGGCACGTGGGCTCAGTAGTTGTGGCTCACAGGCTCAGTAGTTGTGGAGCACAGGCTTAGTTGCTCCACGACATGTGGGATCTTCCTGGACCAGGGCTTGAACCCGTGTCCCCTGCACTGGCAGGTGGATTCTTAACCACTGGGCCACCAGGGAAGTCTTCAGTTGCACTTTTAAAATAAGTTCATTCAAAAGGCTAACCTCACATCATATGCTGAGTCCTACCACTTTTGCTTATGAAGTGTCATGTTTTCCATCCATGGCATTATCTTCCGTCTGGGACCCACCCCTCACCTCCATACGGAATATGCTGCCGCCATTCTCAGAGATGTGCAGAATGAAACTTTGTAATATATGTGTTTCTTTGCTTAGCTAGGAGTGGGTAGGTACTTGATCTATGAATATAAAATTAAATTCTAAGGACAACTCCCCCACAAACAACACTGAAGAAAAATTCTAACATATCCGTTGGAACTTCATCAGAAGAGAAATTTTAGATCTGAGGATTTGAGAAAGAAAATTAGGTCGTATCTTCAACTCAGTTACTTTCATTCAATGGGTCATGAAGACAGAACCCCAGCAGCATGAGCAGTGGGTCCAGCACTCAAGTAATTATATCCCCTACTCTAGCTTCCTAGAAATGAAACCTAGATATTGAGCCACTTAAAAGGAAGACTTAATTTTCCTATATTCAAATGTGCATCCATTTTAACCTACCCATGTCTATAGCAGTTTGCTGTTTTACAAATTCTAGCACATGTATAGATTTATATAACTACCACCGCATTCAGGATACAGAATAGTTATATCGCCCCAAAAAACTTCCTCTTGCTATCCCTTTATAATCACACGTTCCTTCCCACCACTAACTCTGTCTGTCATGGATGGATCAGTAATGGATCTGTTCTCCTCACTATATTACTGTCTTTCCAAGAATGTCATAGAAATGGAATCACCTAGTACACAGCCTTTGGGACTGTCTTCCTTCATGTAGGTTGTTCCTTTTATTACAGAATATTATTCCAGTGTATGGATGTATCAGTTTCTTTGATCCAGTTACCCACTGGAAAGTGTTTGGCCAGTTTTTAGCAGTTACGAATTCGGCTTATATAAACATTCGTGTATAGGATTTTGTGTGAGCATAACTTTTCATTCTTATAGGTTAAATAGCCAGGAGTAGAATTGCTGGCTCATATGTTAAGTGTATTTTTACCCTTTTAAAGACATTGCCAAAATTTTTCAGAGTAACAGCACCATTTTTCATTACCACTAGCAGCATATGAGAGTTCCAGTTTCTGGGCATCCTCATAAGCTCTTGGTATCGTTGGTGTTTTTTATTTTAGGCATTCTAATAGGTGTGGGCAGTATCTCTTCATGGTTTTAACTTGCATTTCCCTGATGGTTAGTGTATTTATATTTGCCATCCTTATATCATTTTTGGTGAAATGTCCAAATTTTCCCCCATTTTAAAATTTGCATTATTTTCTTACTGTTGAGTTTTGAGTTCTTAATATATTCTAGATACAGGTCCTTTGTTGGATATGTGATTTGCAAATATTTCCTCCCATTCTGTAGCTTGTACTTTCATTCTCTTAATGCTGTGTTTCACAGAACAAACTTAAAAATTTTTTTATTTTATAGATCTTGCTTTTGGTCTAATGTCTTAAGAATTCAAATTTTATGTCTAGATCTATGATCCATCTTGAGTTAATTTTTGTGTAAGGTATGAGGGTTAGGACAAGGTTCATTTTTTGTGGGGGGAGGGTCTATGTAAGTCCAGTTGTCCTAACACCACTTACTGAAAAGACTGTTCTTGCACCTTTGAATTGCTTCTGTACCCTTGTCAAAAACCATTTGAGCATACTTGTGTGGGTCTATTTCTGGACCCTCTGTTCTCTTTCATTGATCTCTGTGTTTAGCCCTTTGCCAACATCACAGTCTGGATTACTGTAGCTGTATAGTAAGTCTTATGTAGTGTGATTCCTCCATTATATTTTTTTAATAGAATGTTTTAGCTATTCTAGTTCTTTTGCCTTTCCATATAAATTTGAGTCAGCTTGTCTATCAACAAAAAAAGTCTTGCTGGGATTTCTTTTGGAATTATATTAAATGTATATGTTACTTTGAGGACAGTTTTTAAAATCTTTTTATTTATTTTTATTATTATTATTTGGCTGCGTTGGGTCTCTGTTGCTGTGCACGGGCTTTCTCTAGTTGTGGCGAGTGGTGGCTACTCTTTCATTGTGGTGCACGGGCTTCTCTTTGCAGTGGCTTCTCTTGTTGCAGAGCACAGGCTCTAGGCACGCGGGCTTCGGTAGTTGTGACACACGGGCTTAATTGCTCCGCGGCATGTGGGATCTTCCCAGACCAGGGCTCGAACCCATGTCCCCTGTATTGGCAGGCGGATTCTTAACCAAGCTCCACCAGGGAAGTCCCCTTTGAGGACAGTTGACATCTTTATTATGTTGAGTCTTCCAGTCTGTGAACATGGAATGTCTCTTCATTTATTTAGGTCTTCTTATTTTTTCATTAGCATTTTGTAGTTTCCCGCATAAAAGTCCTATATGTGTTTTTTTAGATTTATACCTAAAGGAGTTCATTTGGGGAAAGTTTTTGTTTGTTTCGTTTTTTGCTTTTTTAATTTTGGTTTCCAATTCTACTCCCTAGTATATAGCATTACAGCTATAGAAATTTTTTTCGACATTTCTATAGTTAAGAGAATTACAGGTGAATCAGTTGGTTCTCAAAAGACCACTGAGGACCCATGAAACATTAAAAATAACCTGCATAACTACATAACTAATATGCAGCCTTTAACATTTATTTTACAAATCTGTATTTATTGGCCCAAATATTTGGCCACATAATAACGTTGAGCTTTTAAAAAACACCAGCTTATGTAGTGTAGTGTCACTTACGTAAAATTTTTGTATATGTGTATGCTTAAAGAAATTTCTAGAAGGATTTTACCATAGGTCAGAAACCATATCTGAGTGGTGAAAAGTTTAGGTGAATTTTATTTTTTCCATATTGCTTTTCTCTCTTTGAATATTTCATAATAGGGATTGTTTTTATCAAAATAGTGAAGCTGCTTAAAAGAGAAAGGAAAAATAAAACAGTGCATTTTAATATGGTCCTTACCAGTAAATAAGGATAGTATAGACTCCAGTCCTATTTGAGAATTAAGTCCTTGCATCCTAGAAATATTGATGTTGCCCCAGCCATTTTAAGATTCTAAAATTTCATACTGAAAACCAAAGGAACATTTTGAGACAGATGGAACATTCCAAGAATGCTGCATTAAAAATTTTTTTTCACCACAGCATTTCTTTTTTATCATATGCCTGTCTCTGTATCAAGCAGACAGTAGATCTCAACCTTGGCTGCACATTACAATCACCTGGATGGGTTTTTCGTGTGTGTGTGTGTGTTTAAGGTTTATCTGAACCAGGTCTTTCTTTTTTTATTTTTTATTATTATTTATTTTATTTTTGGCTGCGCTGGGTCTTCGTTGCTGCGCGTGGGCTTTCTCTAGTTGCAGCGAGCGGGGGCTACTCTTCGCTGTGGTGCGCAGGCTTCTCGTTGCGGTGGCTTCTCTTGTGGCAGAGCATGGGCTCTAGGCGCGCGGGCTTCAGTAGTTGTGGCTCGCGGGCTCTAGAGCGCAGGCTCAGTAGTTGTGACGCACGGGCTTAGTTGCTCCGTGGCATGTGGGATCTTCCCGGACCAGGGCTTGAACCCGTGTCCCCTGCATTGGCAGGCAGATTCTTAACCACTGTGCCACCAGGGAAGCCCCCATAGCATCTTTAATATTTCCACATTTTTTGTGAGAATTTGCCATCCTTGTTAAGTCTTCAGGTGTATCGCTGACACTTGACAAATGGCAGATAATTAGCATTGCTCAACCTTGTCTCTTCTCTGGTGTGGATATGATTGTATAAACCTAGGCTGAGGAATATTTGTGTATAGAAATGTCATCTTCCCTGTATCTCTTCTAGGAGACCTCCTGTATAATGATTTCATGACATCATCTGATCCTGTGTATGCCGAGGAATTATGTTCTTTACAACATTTTAAAGTGGTTCTGAGATCTGCAGTCTTGTCACCACCCTCTCAGTCTTGACTGTGACTCACCATAGTCTCTTTCTGAGTAGCTTCACCCTCCCTTCTGTAGGAAGTGCATAGTTTTGCCTAGGCCTAGCACTCTATGAGCAGGGTCCAAAAATCAACATGGCCAGGGGAGATGTTGGTCAAAGGGTACAAAGTTGCAGTTACATAGGATGAATAAGTCTAGAGATCTAATGTGTACAGTACGATAGCTATAGTTAATAATACCGTATTGAAGACTGGAAATTTTCTGAGAGTAGATTTCAGGTGCTCTCATCACAAAAAAAAAAAAAAAAAAGAAGTAGTAGAAACTATGTGAGGAGAAGATAATATTAAGTAGCTTGATTTTCGTAATCATTTTACTATGTATATCAAGTCATCATGTTGAGCACCTTAAATATATACAATTCTTATTTAAAAAAATAAAATTACAGTAAAATAAATGGGACAGTCCCTAGGCTGCATTTCCCAGTGTTCCTCACAGGAATCAGATAATAGGAATGGGATTCTGCAATCCCCTCAGTATGCAGCAATTCGAATGAAAATAGACTGTCCATCTTTTGAAATGTTTTGGGCTTTTTCTTGCAAACTGGTTTACTTAGCTCCCTGTCTTTAGGGCTGTCAGGACCTTCCTCCCTAAACAGTTTTTTCATGATCTCACCTACCAAAAGTATTAAATGTCCCTTAAAGAAAGAGACAAGTGATTTGAAAAGGAGAGGATTCCATTATGGTAATATACATTGTATATTACACAGTGCATTGCAATTTTCAAAGCATTTTCACAACCTTTCCTAATGTGTTCGTCACAGTAATCTTGTGAGGTACATAGAGCGATACCCTCCAGCATGTCCTAACCTAGGATGATAGAAGCCCTCAAGTTGCCCATGTTGGATGTCATGGTGTTTGTATTTCTCTTACTGTCACATTGCCTTTTCCTCCATTCCCACAGATTTAATTCACTTCTTGGTCCTCTTAGCTTTCTTTTTTTGTTTTTTCCTTTTTTTTGGCTGCGTTGGGTCTTTGTTGCTATGCACGGGCTTTCTCTAGTTGTGGCGAGCAGGGGCTACTCTTTGTTGCGGTGCGCAGGCTTCTCATTGTGGTGGCTTCTCTTGTTGCGGAGCACGGGCTCTGGGCACGCGGGCTCAGTAGTTGTGGCTCGCGGGCTCTAGAGCGTGGGCTCAGTAGTTGTGGCGCACGGGCTTAGTTGCTCGGCTGCGTGTGGGTTCTTCCCGGATCAGGGATCGAAGCCGTGTCCCCTGCATTGGCAGGCAGATTCTTAACCACTGTGCCACCAGGGAAGTACCATCTTAGCTTTCTAATTGATCTTCCTGTCTTGGCCTATTCCCTTATCAGTCCACTGTCCGCACTGTTCACAGGATTACCTTCCCAAAATAGGGTTAATGATGTTACCTTGCATTTTAAAAACCTTCAGAGGATTCTCATTTCTTACAGATTGAAATTCAAATTCCTTAGCGTGGCATTAGTCCCCAAGCTAGTCTTGCCGCCTTCTTCTGCATCCTCATTGCCCACCGTAGGTTATCTGCATGCTGCCCGGGAAGGGGGGGCTTGGTATTCCTCCAAGTTCCCACGTGCTTTTCTCCCTCCCTGCCTTCACCCCTGCCATCTTCTCTGCCTGGAATCCCCTGCCCGCACTCACATGGCCCCAGCTTGTGAAATTCTCCTTACACCTTCAGCGGCACGGTCTCTGGAAAGCTTTCCTTCCTCAACTCTACAGGCAGAATGTCCTCTCTCCTGTGTGTCCATAACCCCTGAACACAACGTGGGACGGCATCTATCGGCAAGCAGCTCTCTCCTGCACAGACGGCAAGCTCCTGGTGAATGCAAGCTGCACTGTTGAGTGCCTTATTTCGCTTCATGTCCCCGGAGTAGAGCAGAGCTCCAGGGACATGGGAGACACAGGACTTGTTTATTTGAGTGAGGGAGTGATTTTTAGAACCTTCAGAAAGGCTGTGGGTGGTATTTAATGGAATAGCCAATTAATTCCTATTTTTTATTATTAATGACTCCACACTCAGTGGACAGTATTTTCTGGAATATCAGCTTCAATCTCTCTCACAATGTAAATTTCAGTCACCTTAGGAATCTCAAGAAGTTGTGTGTGTGTGTGTGTGTGTGTGTGTGTGTGTGTGTGTGTGTGTTACAAAGATGTGGTTTTGATCTTTTCTTTTATCTAATAGCACTCCTACCTGTCCCCCAGACCATGACCAGGAAACTGGCTTGTTAGTGGCAGGGCTGGTTTTGGAACTCCTGTTGGCGTAAGCTCTCTTAACACTGGCAGTCATAGCTTTTTCCTGTTAACAGCATAGCTAAATACCCAGACATACAGCTTTGAGAAGCCCTTAGCGCCATGTCTGTGCTTGGGTGTTTGTCTCTTTTTGTGTGCTCTTCCTTAGCCCTGGCATACACAAATGCGCTCTTGCAGAAGAATAATGGGGCCCAGTTGGCTTTTGCCTCCTGTTGGAGAGTTGCTCTATTTATTGGTCATCATATGCTCAGTGGTGCTGGTGACACATTAGGGAAAATCAGGATAGGTGAGAAAGTGGCTAATAGGATGTGAAATCTAGACTTCTGTAGGGGGCCTCAGAAAAGCTCATCATATCCAAGTTTAACAGATAGCTTGAATTTGTGATATAGAATTAAATATTTTTGGACAACAGTGATGCAGTATATCATTTCCATTCTGAAGTTGGTAGTAAAAGCAACTCTGTGGGAATAAGCTAGAGCAAGGGAATGGACACGAGTTCAGATGACTTTTTTTGTCAGACCATCGCTAGCAGTTCATAGAACAGCTGTACTTTTTTTTGCTACTTTCCTCCCTTTTTTTTCTTAAGCAAGTAGAGTGCAGTGCAATTTGCAACAATTGGAACCTTCCAAAAGACAACCAACCAAACAGATAATAAACCAAAAAGAAGAGAATCACCCAAGGCACACACTGGGTAGCAGCCCTGTCTGAGCAGCGTCAGACTCCTAGGGCAGCAGTACCCCCCACCTCCCATTCAAAATCCTCTGGACACCCCCTCGTTGTTTCCATTGAAGCCAAGAGTCAGGCAAATAGCTTTTGTGTTTGGCTTTAAAATCAATGTTGTTTTATCATATTAAACTGCCAGGACCATGTCTTCTTGACACGAGACCCCTGAAATGCCTATTACAATGCCATGGACTCAGCAGACAGTTTTATGTGAAATCACACACACTAGAAGCATCTAAATTCCCCTTTCTCTGTTTATAAACATGTGGATTGTAAGAACAACTCAGTTTTCTAAACTAATGCTTTACCTGGTTCTTTGGTGATCTTTTAGGTGATTTCAGGCCATCACCACAGAAGTTAATGTCTGATATCCATCAGGACATCTGTTTTATACAAAGAAAAGATGGAGTGTTAGGAGGAAACAAACTAGGTTTTGGTAATGGTAAAAAAAAGAATCAGATATATGTTTCGGAAGTTCGGGGAACCGTTTTCTTTGTTAAATTTGTAAGTAAAGCCCTTAGGATGTCTCTCTGTTGCCAGTCCAGAAAATGTGCTTCAAGCCAAATTTTGAGCTGCATAAACGTTAATATAATGTTTGTGAAAGCAGGTTATAAGCTTTGTCAGCTGTGGAGCTAAATGTCCGTTGTAAAGATTATACAAAATGTATAGTTGCATCTTCATGTATACTTTTATAAAATTAGGTTTATGATCTAAGAGTTTTTTAAAAATCTGTTAATGCTGGTTATATATACACACACATTTTTTTTAGAAATCAGGAATCACTTCTTTTCTTCTAAAGTAGACAATCAAAATAAGCAGTTTGAAGAGATGGATTTAAGACAGCAAAATTGTATCTTCAGCTGTGTAAAAGAAGTACTGTACCTTAGACCAGAAAACATGTATTAGCAATGGTTTGACTAGTGACTGCAAAAGCAAAATAAATACCGTAGTGTAAAATACAGTTCCACGTGACGGTGTGTTTGGCTAGTACCGAACATCAGAATTTAGGGAGCAGTTAGCACTAAGATATGTTCTGCTTCTTTGCATGAAAATACATTAATAATGAAATCTTAGAGTTCCTTTGTTTCTCACTGATTGCTAGTTAGCAAGAGGTTTGATCAGGTTTTGTTGTTGACGTTTGTTTTCTACGGGGAGGGAGGAGTGTTTGTCATAAACCTATCTCCCCAAAAGTTGTCTTGTTTCTCTTCTCTTCAAAACTTCCACTGCCTATACAGTCTTTGCAGAATAAAGGTGCATTATTATTTATTTTGGATGTGGAAGGTTGATCAGAACATCACTTTTTAATGTAAAATTACAGTGTAATGAGCTAAATGATAATAAACTTACTTGCACAGGGGTATTTTCTTCGTTCTGTTAATCTTTAAAAAGTCTCTACGTTCACAAAAGAAGATAACTGTTAAAGACCCTAGATTGCAAAAGCAGTGCCACTTCTTCTGAGAGCTTTGGGGCAATCCTCTGATGTGTAATTGCTTTTACATCAGTCACAAGAGAGAGACAAGAATGCGCTTTCCTTGAACTTAACAGTTTGGGCAATTTTCTATAATCCAGTAAATACAAATTGTAGCTTGATTATTCATCTACGTCTGTCAAGCAAATTTTAATGGATGAATGAATGAGTCAAATCTATGCATGGAAATATACAAATGTGCAAAATATGGGTCTAATTACCAGGCTGCTGAATTTACACAAGGTCAGGTAAACAAGGCACCAGTGTAATGATTATTAATTGTTAATAATGCCTTTGGGAAAACATTCACATTTTCCTTCTGAATACCTAACAGTTTGCCTTTCTAGTCATTTTAAACTCTGAAAATTTTAGCTGGTCTAAAAACACAAAAACATTTTTGCCCTATTTTTATCCTTTCCCTATAATTGCCTTCTAATTCTTTTAGAAAAATGAGTAAAATATAATATGTTTTTCAGGACCCTGTTGAAAATCACAGTTTAATATGATGGTGAGAGAATTAAGGGGGGTGGGGGGTAACACTGTCACAGCAGAATGAAATAGCTGCTGTCTTTTGTCATTGAAGGGATGAGCATGCCCCGCCATCCTCCACCCTCTTTTCAAATGTAATCGACATTCTAAAACACAAAACCAAGGTGGTAATAAAGGGAAGGAAATCAAAGCAGGCTTTTTTTCCCCTCTATTTACCATAGTAAGTCAACATTTGACTCTGTCTTGATATTCTATAAAATGAATGTTGGAAAAATAATAATAGCAACGAGTAGTTTCCCGTCGAATGCCCAAGGGCCGAAATAATTGAGGGAGTACTTGCCGAGGTTTTTCTTAGTTCAGTAACTCTTGATCACTGTGCAGTTTTGTAGCAGTGCTATCATTAAGGGCTCTCCATGTCTGGAAGGACACCCCCCCCTCCCAGCTTTAATCCAAAAGTCATAAATTGTAGAACTAACATGTCGTCTGCAGGTCACCCAGGCGAAAACACTGCATCTTGAGAAGTCTTATCTTTTTGCCACTGTGCTTTGAAAATCTTTTGAAGATTTTGCATTAATGGTACTGCTGCAGTCTCTTGCTGGGCTGTCTTCTTATCCTCACAAGCTCTACATTCACAAGTTTTTTCCCATGGCTAATCTAAACGTTCTTCCCTCTGTTCTAGGCGTTACTGCCCGCTCCACGCCCATGTTGAACATCAGATGAATACAGCCGCCTTCCTTTGTGCTTTTTTTTTTTAATTTAGTACTTGTAAATATCACTCATATCTCTGCTAAATTTCTTTAAACTCTGTAATTGATGACTCAGTCTCATTTCTTCAACATTTTCAGCTGTCATTTTTTGTTTTTCGGGACCTCTATTGTTTAATCATGGGTGCCCTTTGTGGGTTAGATTATTCTGTCTATAAGCCAAAGGGATTTGGACTGTTTTTTGACCTTAGCGCTGTAGGTAGCATCCTATCCTCTTTTATAATCTACTCTAGAATATAACAGGCACAATTTACACACACTCATGGGTGCTGGAGTGGCTTAATTAAATCTCTGTAGAATCATACCCAAACTCTGTATTCTGGCATTTAAGACATTATATAATCCAACCTTCCCTCTCCACATACCCTCTCATCCGATGACACCATCAAATCCCCATTCCTCCGGACAGGCCTTCTTGTTTTCTCACAACTGCCTGGATTGTTCTTGCCCACATGCCATCTCTGTCTGTTTAAATTCTTCTCAACCTTCATGACCCAAACCCGTCTCAGTTCCAGGAAGCATTCCTTCACATTACAACTGTGGAAGGTTTTTTCTCCTCTGTGTTCCTAGAGAACTTTAAATATATAACTTCTCTCCTGCAGTTTCTTTCATACAGTCTATTGTAGTTACATTGTTTCATTTGGCAAATAATTTTGTTTCCTATAAGCTTTTAGATTTCTAGATAGTGGGAGAAATAAGACTAGTTTTTTTTTGGGGGGGGGGCGGGCACACCACGGCTTGCAGGATCTTAGTTCCCTGACCAGGGATCGAACCCGGGCCCTTGGCAGTGAAAGTGCTGAGTCCTAACCACGGGGCCGCCAGGGAATTCCCAAGGCTAGTAGTTTTTGAGCTCTCTAACACTTTGCTAAGCATCTTTTACATACGTGGTATCATTTAATTCTGGTAGCAACCCTGTGAAGGTAGGTGATATTTTTTTCTACTTTTACAGATAAGGAAGCTGAATATTGTAATCAGACACTCAACCAGTGATAGAAGGATAATACATGGTAGAGCTGGGATTTTAACTTGGGCCTCTGATTCAAAGTTCATATATTCTTTTCAGAAAGCCTTCTTCACATAAGAGTGTGACAGTTTGCATCCTGCTCTATCAAGTTACTAGAAAATTCAAAGAACAAAATAGGTGTTCAGTAAATGATTGAACTTTTCACTATGGAAGTCCTATTGCTTCAACTGCTAATGGTCATGTGAATTGCCAATAAAATAGCCAAAGCCTTAGTAAGGGCCCTCTGTATCCTGAGAGATGGCTGACACATGAAAGGTTTGGCAGTTGTACTCCCACATAAGACTGTTTACTTGAGACATTCTTTTTTTGTTGTTTGTTTGTCTGCTTTTAAGCTTTCCTCTTGTTGATCCCTACATTCATTGGTATTGTTAAATGTCACGCTTCTCATTTACTATTTGCATTTCATTTTAAGAAAGTAAATCTCATTGTAGTGGCATGAATAATTTATGCTTCTGTCAAGGAACTATTAAAACACTAGAGGTTGAAAAATATGCACATTCTAAAGTTTGTATAAAAACTAAGAACTGTTTTTGCCTCACCCTGAGTGTTTACTCCAGCAGTAAACCTGGGTGCTTACTAAAAAAGCCATGATGGTCTTACTGACTTTTAATTTAGGACTCTGTGCCAAGTTGTAATTATGGTTATAGGTAAGGAAAATTTGGCATTTTATCTTTCATAGAAAATAGGCCTTTGTAACTTTGGGGGAGCTGTTTATATTTGTATTTAAAGCAGGGAATTTTTTTTTCTGAGGTATATTTATTCTTGAAGAATTTGTAGTTGTAAGGATTAGGAAAGAAGATTGCCCAACCTAAGAATAAAAAATTTGATTTGATGGACACAGGCAACGTGACTGAGCTTTGGGGTGACAAAAATATGATGTTTCAGGTATCTGAGGTTTCTTCTTATCAACTTCTGTGCATATTGATAAGTTCAGCCTATTTTGGAAACAGTTACTAATGCCATAATGCATTTTCCCATATCTTCCATCTGAATTTTTTACTATTATTGATTGAGGATTCAATTGAGAAATGTGTTTAGAACCCTGCGTTCTGGGGTAATCATAGAAGTCAGTGGGAAGACAAGAAAATTGTATTGAAAGAAATTGTGTGCGTGTGTGTTTTGTGTTTCAGCATAGATTATCTCTGCCAAAATAATAGCTGTCATTTTGTTCTTGTTATATTAGTGGCCTGTAGCTTACCACTACTCCTTTTGCCTTAGTTTTGCTTCTGACCACTGGCTGTTACCCTCAGCAAGAAGACCTTTTTAATTGAATGTCCAAATTTGCATGATTCTTGTCCTAATACCATCATAATTTTGATCCATTTCAAATTAGAGAGCCCTAAGTTGCGACCTCTCACCTCAACACGAGAGCCCTTTAACATTCAGGGACTTTGAAACTTCACTTCTGTTTAGAATTTTATATCATGTCCATCATGGGGGGAAGAGATGGAAAATGTATACGCTGAGCCTATAGGACTTCCTGCAGTGCTTATTAATCCTTTATGGATCATTTGAAATGTTTCTAGTTTATTTAAGCTTTGCTGCTTGTATCAGATTGTTCCTACGGAAAAAAAGTGATCATGCTTTGAATTTTTAAAAATGATCTCACTTTCAAGCAGAAGCACTTTTATGCTCCATTAAAGTTGAATTTGCCAAACTCTTACATCGCATTAACACAAGCTTTACTGGATAGATAAACGTGTTGTTCAAAGACTGACTTGAACTTTACCAAACTGCATATTAAGATTTTTATCTTTATACTTTTTATTTCTTAAATTATTTTAAAATAGACTAGTAAAATAGACTAGGTTTGCCCAAAAGTGCTGCTTTAATGACAAAATAATTTTTCCATTTGATTTAAAATATTAATAGAGATTATGAGCTAATTTGAATATGAAGCTAAAATAAACAATATTTTGAGCTCTTAAGTAAAAATTTTTTATATTTGTTTCATATATCATTAATATCTCAATAAACTGTTTTGATTTTGTTTCTTGAAATTTGTATATTTAATCATTTTGACATTTCTGATTTTTACTCAAGTCTGTCATTCATGTATCCAGTATTTTTTTTTTTTTTTTTTTGGAAATTTTAGTAGGTTTGCCAACAAAATGACTCATTTTTCCCCTTTCCAATTAATGGGTTTTTAAAAATATGCACAGGACATCCTCCAGTTTTCTGTGAATTACAGTGTTACACTCTTTGTTTTTATTTATTTCATGAAGTTTTTAGCTTGGAAATAATCTTTGAATAAGTATACTTTTGACCTAGAGTTACTTAGAAAATTCTAGTCTCATTTGTACCATGGCTTCCTGGCTCCCGAACACCGTTATAAGAACTTGGTCTTTCCTTTATGTCTCCTTGGCCTTGAGGTTTTAATTTAATGTGTTTGTTCTTCAGAAAGAATGTAAGCTAGTTTTCTACTTGAAATGACTTTATGTATTTTTTTTAATATGTGAAACCTTTACAAAGTATGAGGTTTTATTTTATCCAAAAATTACTCATGCATGCTTTTCTTAAAGAACTAATTTACATTAACATGTATAGTGACCTTGAAAAAATATATTTTAATGGTAATGAAAATAAAATTTAATATCGACCTAAATCTTTTTTAGGTCTCATAGATTCCACTTTTTTAGCTGTTGAGTCACTGGGGTTCTTAAAAAGAAGGAAAATGCATTTTCAGGAAATTTCTTTTTTAAGGTAAACAACAAATTGTACACACAGAGGGAAAGGAGAACCTTTTATATGCCTCGGGGAGGGAAATATCCAAACTCTTAGATGAAATATTTAGTAAGTTATAATGTTACAGCTCACTGTTTCTGAGAGATTGATGGTAACTTTTTTGTAATAACTGTATTAACTTTGACTTCTAATGCAAAAATCTGCACTGAATTCATTTTCACTAATTCACTTTATTCTTGTCTCCTAGTGTCTCATGACCTTTCAGAAATGTGCAGTTCATATTTTGTGCTCTACAAAAGCTGCCCCTTAGGTTGTATTGAATAACACAAAGTTGAATTATGAACATAATGGCAGTTCTCTGTGGCATTTCCAGTTCAAGCTTACTTTCAGTCTGTTAAATTCATAAGTGAAGTGTTTTTTAATGTCGTCCATGTTAGGGAAAAGGTTAAATAATGCTGGGCTTCCCTTCGTGGGCAAACAAGGAGAGTCATTTTGGTTGTTTAGTGGAAGGTTGTGTTCTCATATTTTCATTCCTCGGTCAGCATAGATGATGTTCCGGATTGTTTTGGAGCTTTCAGATAGGGCTTACATACTTCTCAAATATTTCATAAACTGCTCATGGTACAATGGAACTGAAAATCTTCCAGGAATAAACAACTTGAGACGTGGCATTACTTCCCACAGTTGTACACTTGGAGAAACCTTGAGAGGAGGGGAGAGTCGCAATGACTTGGAATTCTCTGAAAACTCTGATTTCCAGCAGAAAAGCCTGGTGACACCCAGTGGATGATGGGAATTTTTTAAATTTTTTTATTGGAGTATAGTTGATTAGCAATGTTGTGTTAGTTTCAGATGTAGAGCAGAATGATTCAGTTATACATATACCTGTATCTATTCTTTTCCCATTTAGGTTATTGGGATTTTTTTTTAACTTCAAGCATAATTTTCGAAAAATGTAATTTCTTTAACCATTTTACTATGGTTTAGACTAGAAAGTTGAAGATTAAATGAGATGGACATGTTTTCTTTTTTCTTTCTTTTAATTAAGTCTATCTTTCAAATAAAAGTCATGCTACTTATATACCGTTATTGTCAGGAAAGAAGACCTGAATGCATGTACATGGGAATTACACTTGTTCACAAGTCTGCAGTTCTCAGGCAGTTTTAAGACATTGGTCCCACATGATGTATCATCCCATGGAAGAGGGTGGGTAGGTGTTAACTGTGGTATCCAAGCGGGGCACACCCAAAGGCTCTCCAGGTGAAAGGGGCCTGCAGTGAGATGAGGAGAGAGCTTTGAGTTGGCTCCTGCTGTTTTGCCACAGGGCTTCTTCGACTCCTGCGAAGGAAGGGCTTTTGGATTCTCACCAGCAACCTAGCCTGAGGGAAGCTAGAGTGTTCAGCGTCCAAATTGCCCTTGATATCATAAAGTTTAATTGCATCAGTTTAAAATTGAAAGAACATTTCTTCAGCTCCTGCAGTGTGTGACACATTACTTCAGGCCCCGGGGGTTCAAAGCTGAATGATAGGATCCTCTCCCTTGGGGGCTGAGGGACTGGCCTGCGGATGCCCTTGTGTCTCCCTTTCTTCTTCCTCTTCCCTTCTTTCCTCCATCCTCAAAATACCCTTAATCTTTTATGTTGGCATGTCTGGGCCTCCAGCACTTAGAGCCATGCTCGCTGTCTTGCTCTCCAGGTCTCCCAGATGAAAATATCCATTCCCCCAGAGATACAATTGAAATAATGTTTCACATACAGGTCCAGCATGTTGTTTGCCCTTAAGAAGTGTTCGTTTTAATTATTTGATACTAAATTTAATTCATACAAATGTGTAAAAAATTCAACTCTCTTGGGGCTGGGGGAGAGGGGGGTGTTTTCTCTTTAAAAGTCACTTCAAATACTGTTTTGGTCATGATGTTCCTGGTGAGGGCAGCCCGGATGGAAGCTGGGCTGGATGAAGGACAAATCCTTTCTGCTTAGGGAATCAGTTTGCCAGACACGTGAACAGCTGTATCTCCACTCCAGGTACCTGTACCCACATCCTTCTGAGATCATTGATGCTCCTGTGATGCGGTAAATGTAGCAGTAGAGTGGAGAGTCTTCCTCCTTTCATGTTGGCATGGAAAATGCCTCAGGTATTTGACTACCTTGATGCTGGAGGCTTTTGTGTGATCGGTAACTGTGTGTCTGGTTTGTGGCCAGTTAGTGAAGTATCTCAGACCTTCTTTCCTCCACAAAATTTATAAAAACCCATTCTGTTGCAAAGGGCTTTCCTTCCTCAATGATACTTTGGAGTCCCACATGTGGAAATGTCAATCTCTCTGCTGGCTTCTAATATACAAGGCCTTCTGAGCATGTTCCCAGGGAAGGAGAGTTGATTAGGTAGACTTCTCTGGTTTTAGTTAATTAATGGCCTACTCCAGCTCCATTTCCTGCTTTCCTGGAGGAACACTCAGTGACTGTACTTATGCAGCAAAGTCAAATTCGTTAGTTTTATTATATGAAATGTCAGATGAAGAGCTGAAGAGAATCTTTTCCCAGTAGCATCTCCTAAGCTCCAGAATGGAATCAGAAGTAGGGCAGTGGAGTAGTGCATGGACAGGCCTGCCTAAGAGGCACGTCAGGCTCGCTGCAGATGGGTGAGACATGGATTCAGGGGCTAGTTAGACGATCCAGAGACCAAGGTCAGGAGAGCTGGGGAGCTGAATCTAAAGAAGTTTTCTTTGAACCTGTTTCTGTAACACACGAAAACAGCTGCTAAGGTAGACAGTATTTTCTTCAGAGGTTTTGTCTTTATGCTTCTTGCAGTTTAGAAATTGTAGGCCCTGGAAATATATATATTCAAATCCTTAGTAATCTAAGTATTCAGAAGGGCATAGAGTATTTTGGGCTTTGAGAGGGCAAATGTCAGGATTAGCAGCTGATTTTTTTATGGATAGATAGATTTTTTTCCCCCTTTCTTCCATCGTGCTAGCACTCTACCTCAGCCTGGCTTCTGTGTTTTACAACTTGATAGAGTATGCCATTTAGCCTCATGATTTATACATATTAAGCCTTATTTGTATAAATACATGCCCACTTATCACAGCCACACCATTGAGGACTTAGTGAAACACAGATTGCTAGATGCCGCCCCAAGAGTGTCTGATTCTAGGTCTAGGGTGGGGCCTGAAAATTTGCTTCTCTGACATGTTCCCAAGTGATGCTGATACTGCTGGGACCGCTTTGAGAACCACTACTCTAGATACTCACTGAGGTTTACTACTCAGCCAGGAGCAGTTGCAAGAAAACAATAACAACATGAAATCCTAACTTAATAATGGTGGAGTAATGAGATTTAGTTAAGAGGAAATACTTTCTGTGATAGGAATTTGTGTGTATTGTCCTAACCTTAGTTATGGATAAGTCATGAAGACTTATGGGGAACCTCATGTTTGTTTTTTAAAATTATGTCACAGAATTAGAGGAGTCTCTTGCTAGAACAGACCTTAACACCATCTAGCTAGAGACAGAGACAGGAGAAGTGATTGGTTAAGAAGACTGTGTTAGGGAAGGGAGCTTTTAAGAGAACTAATTCCCCAAATATAAAAGGAACCATTTTAGTATTTAGTCAACATTTAAAATGTTTAAATTAAATTCAGCCCCAAAGTTGATTTTAGGCCTTCTGAGCCAGAGGTCTATAGTGATTTTAATATAATTTTTTCCAGTTGCAGAGATCCTTTGATGGCTTAGTTTTTGGGTCCACAGCCCTAGGTTCTTGGGAAATCTGATACCAGAGGCAGCCCAAAGAAAATGTTGACAAATACCAAGTTTTCAAAGAATTAGCTACTGTAATTAGACAAGGAAAAGAAATAGTATATAAAAATTGGAAGGGGAAGAGGCAAATTATCATTATTTACAGATCCACGCAAACCCTGAAAACCTAATGAAATCAACCAAAAATCTAACATAGACAAAAAGAATTTAGGAGGAGTTCCCTGTTGGGGATTCCGGGCTTTCACTGCCGAGGCCCAGGTTCAATTCCTGGTCAGGGAACTGAGAATCCCCCAAGCTGCGTGGCACTGCCAAAAAAAACACAAAAATCAATAAAGTCACTAGTTAAAAATTAATATTAAAAAGTCATAGCTTTGATCTACACCAACAACAATCAGAAAATATAATGGAAGAACTAAATACCATTTACAGTAATGACTAAGAAGATTAAATACCTAGTAATAAAGTTAACAAGAAATGTGAGATATATATAGATATAGATATAAAGTAAACTTTAAAGTTTACTACTACTGAAGGTCTTAAAAGAAGACTTGAGTAAATGGAAAAGTATATCCTATTCTTGGCTAAGACTCTTCAACAGTTTAGGATCATTCTCTTTTAAGTTTATCCATAAATTTAAAGCTTCTTCCATTAAAAAAAAAAATTGCAGGAAAATTCCTACAAAGAAGATGACCTGCCAGTTATTAAAAATTTTAGGAGTTTAGAGTAATTAAAGTCTTTTGGTGCTCTACTGATTTTTGATGGAGCCAATAGAGAAAGTCCAGAGATATATCTAAAAGTTGCATTTAGTATTACATAAAGAGGTGGTCCATATCAGTAGGGAATAGTCGATCTTGAAAAAAAAATACAGTTGTATTTCTTCCTTGCTCTCTACACTAAAACAAATTCCAGATGCCTCAAAAACTTAGACTTAGAAAACGAAACTATAAAAGTAATGGATATTTTTAATAATCTTGGAGTTGGGAAGACTTTTTGAAACAACACAAAAATCAGACTCCAAAGAGGAAAACTATCAATAAATTTGACTACAAATTAAAAAATAAAAATTTCTGCAGGGCAAAAGTTACATATATACACACACAGACACACCCCATAAAGTCAAAAGAGAAATGATGAAGGGAAAATATAGCTGCCCACGTAGCAAATAAAGGGCGAATTTCCTTCACATATAAAGCAGTCTTGCAAATCAAGGAGAAAAAGACCAACAACCTAGTAGAAAAATCAATTGGTAAAGGACAGGAACAAGCAGTTCATAGAGGAAGAAATACAAATGGCTTATAAACATAGGTAGAGATGTTCAAGCTCACTCTTAAGTTCAGAAGTCCAAACGAATACCATTTTTCACCTATCTGAATGACAGAGATCCAAAAGTTAGATAATAGGTAGCACTATCAATAGGCAAGGGTGCGGGGAAAGGAGTACTCGAATGCACTGTTGGTCAGTGTGGAAACTGGTACGCCCTATTTGGACCACAGCTTGGTGACATCTTTCAAAATTTTAAATGAATATACCTTTTGGCTCAGCAATTCCAATTTGGGTATCTCTCCTTACAGATAGGCAGGACTTGCGGATATTGTCAAAGGTACTGTACAAGAATATTCCTTGCAACATTACTGGTAATAGTAAGAGACCAAAAACAACCTAATTGTTGGTCAAAAGAGGACTGATTTATTGAATTATTATAATCATACAAGAGAATTCTGTGCCGCCATTAATAAGAATATTGATGGTCTATCTGTGCTTAGAGGGTATAATTTCCTCTACTTTTAAGTGGAAAAAGCAAGATTTAGCACAGTGTATATGATACATTTCTTGTATTTTTAAAAACAAGGGGAGAGATAGTTGTAGTGTAATAGATCTTACTTAACCCATTATATTCAAATTATTTCAATCTAATGAATATTTAAAATATCAGTTGGATACTTTATATTGCCTATTTTGGACTAAGTCTTTGAAATTCGCTGTATATTTTACACTTACAGCACAGCTCAATTTGGACTAGCCATGTTTCAAGTACTCAGGAACCATGTACGGCTCTTGGCTCATGCACTAAGCAGAGTAGGTACAGAGAGCAAAGAGCACTGGACTAGAAGTTCAGAGACCCGGGTGGCCCTGCAGCTTATTGCTGCGACAGTGTACAAGGAGTTTACTGTTTCCTGGGCCTCATTTTCTTCAGATCGAATGTGAAGGATTAGACTAGAGCTCTAAAGTTCCTTCCAACTTTAAAATTTAGGGTTCAAATATATTTCATATTACTTGTCAAAGTCAAAAATGGAATTGCACTTGCTTTCAGAGACACGATTTTCACCAGCACTCCTAAAATTCTGTGTTCCTAAGTGAAGCACACTTCATATCGTAGGGACTGTATTGTCAGTGCTAGAGTAAGGGTTTGTTTATTGGTTTGTTTAAGGGAGGAATGTTACTAAGCTACATACATGTTATAAACCAGGTAGGAATTGGTCAGTTCTTCTAATAGAATTACGTCCGGTATGAGGCTTTGCTAATAATTCTAATGGCACATGGAGAATTTCGAAAGAGTAAAAGAGAGAATCACATCAATAGTATCTAAAGAAAGAGTAAATGTTGAAGGAGAAAGAGTTGAGAGGGCAGAGTTTTTTAGTACAGTTCTGTTTATAAACTTCATTCTTCTGAAGATAATAACCAGTAGTTCCCTTAGAACAGTAGAGAATGAGAATCACACAGACAGTGAATCTCAACCAGAGCCACACATTGGAATCACTTGGGGAGCTTTTTAAAATCCTGATGCCCATTCTGTACCCCAGACTGGTGGTTCCCAAAGCGTGGTCCTGAGACCAGCAGCAGCAGTAGTATCTCCTGGGAGCTTGTTAGAGATGCACATTCTCAGGCACCCCCCCAAGACCGACTGAGGCAGAAACTCTGGGGTGGCGCCCAGCAATCTGTTTGTAATGTTCCCCTAGTGATTCCGCTGTGCAGCCAGAGTTGAGAATTCTAGAGCAAGCAGGATTCAGGGCAGGGATAGCAGGTGGGTTTCATTTTGAGTACCAGTTTTCATCCTATATCGCCTGTGGGGATGGAGTTGGAGATGGAATGCAGTCCACCTGCTTGGTATTTGCCATTCTTGATTTGGGTAATTTATTGGCGTTATAGAGGGTTGGATGTTGCAATTCACAAATAGAAGTCAAGAAGCATCCTATCCAGTTGAGAAAAAAAAGAAAAAACAAGAGGAGAAAAGGCAAAAAACCCACGGGAACCACAGAAGCCATAGAAGCTACAAAAGGTTGGGACAGGAGGGAACAAGTATACTAAGTAAAATATTATAAGTGAAGAAATTCCAGATAGATTCTAAAATATTTCATTTATAAATAAGGGTTTCTTAAAGAAGTTCAAGTGTCATGACGATTTTAGGCCCACTTTATGATCTGTCGTCAAGTCTGTTTGATCAAAAAATACTGACAGCTTGTTGAACCCTTTATCATTTGGCATTGAAGAATCCATTTCCTCTTAACATTTGGGCTTTAGGTAGGAATGCACTTAATATAGGTATGGTAAATTCAGAATGAACTAAGCCAGAAAATAAAATATATTTTCCAAGTATAAAGAGGTTGTCACTGACTGAGAAGGAGTTAACGTGTCACATTCTTTTGATTTTTACTTCTCAGGAGAAATCACAGTATCTGTAATTTCAGAGGCATATTCTGAAGAATGTTATATTGTGATCTCTCTAAGCTGAATCTTAGAAATCTATCTGGGAGTTTTCAGACCTGACAAAATAAGAATGGACCCATTATAGTATCACGTTCATTTGATTTTTCAAAAGTTAGGAGGACTGTATATGCAGATCATTTGAGAGACTGCTTTTGCTCTGCCTTGTAATAAGCAGATGGAGGAAAGCAGGCTGGGCTGTGTTGAGAGTGCATCTGGTGCTTCTTGTTTTTCGCGATCTCGGCTGTATAACTTCTGTAAACCCTTTGTGTGTATTTTTCTTTTCTCATTCCCAAACATTACATTTTACATGGGAAAGTCAATTTTGATAATTTCCAAAAAGCTAGGCGTTACAGCAGAATTTGTGCCCCTTAGAAAAAACTGCTCCTTTACTATAAAGTAGAACCTGCCTTTCATACCTAAGTAAAGCAATTCTGATATAACTTTCCTAATCGTCACATTTATTACAGAAAAGATGATAATACTGTTTTCCAGACCATGTTTACAAAGAATATGATTTTGATTTTTGTATTAATTTCTGAGTACTGAGTTTCTGTTTTTAAATTGTTTTGTGAATTGGGCTCTCTGAGTATAAAGTGGCTTTCAGCACATGGGTGGTATTGTCGAACATCTTCCCCAGATAGCAAACACATGCATTTCAACAGCTTTTTGGACAGAACCACAGTTAATAATTTCTTTACAGGAAAAATGTATTTTTTTTTATTATCATTATTTTCTCATCTTACGTTCTGGCATTTAAATTATGAAACTTCATCTCGCCATGTAGACTTACCTTGTATTGCCAAGAGGAAAGAAGTGGCTTTTCTGCAAAGCTAAATAGTTTTTACTTTATTGTCTGCTACGAAACAGCTGCTGATACCAGAAAAATGCCGTCTCATCATTGGGCCTGGGGTGTCCAAAAGAGGCAGGAAAAAAATGACTGTAGCTCCCTGTCTGCCCTGGCACTCTCCTCCTTTCTCTCCGTTTTCATTGCCGTGAAGAGCAGGAGAACAATATTCTGCAATTAAGGATTCCATTAAGTTGAAGAAAAGAGCAAATGGGGGATGTTTGTTCTCCAAGCTGAAAAAATTTGTCTGGGATGGGGGTGGATACTGGTAGTGGTATAGAGAGAGGTGGGTGGAGAGACGAAGTCAGGGCTGTTTGTTGAATATACTGTTAAGGACTGTTACCATCCTAATTAATCAAGTTAGAAATTACAGCTGTAGTCGGTTTCCCCCCAATTCTTGTTATCAATTTTCTTCTCTTTTGAGACAAAGCAAATATAAATTTTGTGTTCATTTGTCATTCGTTCTTTGACTTCAGCATCTCTGAAAATAACAATGTAGCACAAAAGCCCAGTATTTACCTAGTTGTAATGTGGGTTGCCATGGTGTTTTGCAAATTATTGCAATTATGTTCACCATGCGAGTCGCCCTTGGTAACTGGCGAAAAAACTGATAATCCTGTTTTGAACAAAAGGTCAAATTGCTGAATAGAAAGTCTTGATTAACTAAAAGATGTACAAAGTGGAATTATTTCCTACCATTCAGAAATAGTTCTTGATCGGGTTTGGGGGAGGGGGTGAGTAAGTACATCTGATTACTGAAGTACAAAGCATTGAAAGGATGTTGTCTTGAGCCTTTCATGTAGTCTTAATGGTGGCTTTTTTGTCAAATTTACCCATTTGCGGCATTGAAAGAGGCAGCTGCATTTAAGCTGGAGAGACGGTGCTTTTTCAAGAGTTCAGTGCATGGAAAGTTCTCAGCAGTATCTGCAGTTTACTAGTAGCCCCTGGTCTATTAAAACTGATGTGCCGCATTTGAGCCCATTGCTCTCAGTACTTGTGAACCCCTCTGCCTGATGATCTAATAAAGTGCTCTTACTGGACAATCTCTGATCAGCTACTTAAAAAGGAGCTTGGGGGAGGGGGCGGCAGGGAGAAGCCTCACAGGCAGTGAGACCTGGTGTGTAGGCCAGAAGAGAGCCGCCAGGGGCTAAACCGAGAGGTCTGTCACGACGGTAATCTGTGCTGAGGTATTTGCCATGGGGTTGTGGGTTTTGTGCCCCAAATCCCTCTAAGCTGTGGTCACAGTTTTTTTTTCTGGAAAGAAATCTTTATTTTATTCCAAGTTGAATAAGAAAAGATTAGACATGTCGTTTTGAAATTTGGAAATCCACTTTTGTGGATTTGCTTCTTTGGTGACGGCATTCATAAAATACATGATCCTACATTTACGTAAAAGCAAAAGTTTCCCAGGTTACAGCCAAAGGTCAGATGGATTTCAACTCTTCCGAATCTGGCAGAGCATTTGGGGGAGTATTTCAGAGGGGGGGGGCGATTCTCTTCTTTTTTTTTTTAATGGCCACCTGAAAAATCAATTCTTAAAACTTTTGAGAGTGTGTGAAAGTGGCATGAAAGCAAAGCAAACCTTAACAAGTTTGTGGGTTTACATTCTACATCACCTAGCAACCCCCTGGCTCAGCCAGATCTCTCGTCTACCCTTAGTTCTGTTTACAGACTATTCAGACGGTCCTTCGAAACCATGAAAGATATTCAGTTTCATTAGTACCATTCTCAAGGAGAAAATAATTAAAGTTAAATGAACAAACACTGCCTGGTGATGGTTTGAAGTCCATTCTGATTTTAAGATGCCCTTTGAGGCAACTGCATAGATAGTTCAGTTTGAACATTTGTTGTTCAGTACCCAAAGGTATATCACATTAAACCATGCCAATAAATAGCCTGGAAACAAACGAACAATAAAAATTACTTTTAGCTAGACTTGAGCAAAGAAAAGAAACTCTGCTAGTAATAAGTTTCTAGGCATGCCCTCCTGATTGAATTTTTTATTTGATCCCTACCCTGGACATCTAAGCTGATCCATTCGTACACTGAATAAAGACAGGGGAAGAGGCCTGAGGAACAAAGCACCTCTCTTTAAAACTGATTTATTACCTACCCTTGGAGATCAAATCATATTCCATAGAAGGCTATGTGCATTTTAGTGAGTAGCTTAATTTCATATATGATTGTAATACTAATAATGCATGCCCTGCCACTTTCTATTTGGAAACTGCTTATGTGCTTAAAATCGACCTACTCTAGAAATTTCTGAGAGTTAAAAAAAAATTTTTAAGAAAATGTTTTTTATGTGCCTTTTTTTCCCATAAGCCCATTCTCTGAAAAATCATTTTGGAAACAACCAAACACATGTTAAAGCTCAGAATATTTTTCAGATGTGTTAGTAATTCTGTTATATTGAACACTCTTGGCAAAACTGTCTCTTCCCCCACCCCCCATTTAATAACAGTTTTCTGATTAAAAAACAATGTACACTTGTAGAAAATTTACAAAATACAGAAACAGAAGAAACTACCTAGAGATAACCAGGGATGGCTTTTTAGAGTATTTCCTTCCAGTCTTTTTTTCTGTATACATATTGATGAAACTAAGCCTTGAGTTAACTTTTGAAGTTTATTTGTTAGTATGTGTACATACCTAAGGTGATGTTTTTTCAAGAGCGAGAAGTTGAGAGGCCGGAGCCGTGTTGGAAGTAATGAACAATTTTTCTTAGAGGCCTCATCACTAAAATATTAATGTGAGCATCAGAGTAGCCATTTTTCCATCTCATTCCATTTGATTCTTTCTTTTTTTCCTTGTTGAAATGACTATATGCCTTAACTGACACATCCATTTATAACCATTCATGTTGGAAAGTCGGACATTCATCATGGTTGGAATATTACATCCACAAGTCACTTGTAGCTTCACATAGGGGGAAAAAAGAGTCTTTTATGAAAAGATTTGTAATACAATAGAGATTAATGGAATGTGGAGAGGAAAATGCTTTCAGTTCCTCGTGTAAAGTGAAAGCAGGGCGGCTCAGAAATCTTGTATTCTTACTATTTGTATTTTGTTAGATCTCTATCATCCACAGTACATGGCTGGGTCGCATGAGCTCTTTGTGCTTTGTTGACAATTGACAGACAAAGCAAAATTATTCCTGAAGCAAGGTACTGTGTACTTAGTTGTGACCTATTATAGCCTAAGAATGTAGCTTGCTTTTGAGTTGGATGAATAGGGAGAGTATTTTATAGAATAGGCTTGAACATACTAGGAGAGATTTTAGCTGCCCATACAGAAAGATACATGTCCTCCGTTGAACTTTTTTTCCCCCAGAATGTAATTTTCCGTATAAAGTCATTTCAAGTATATTTTCCCTGGTTGCTTGCACGGAGACAATTGTAACTACGGTGGTAAAATAAAATTGCTGCTAATTGTTGGCTTTCTCTGCTCGCAGTATAGCAGGAGAAGATGGCTTGCTTGGGGCTCTTTAATGTACCTCAGGTACATCTTCTGATGCTCAGCTTCTGATTGCAAATTAAAATAACAAGGCTAGGGTATTGGATTTGATGCGAGGCAAAGCAGAACAACTTGCTAATTTATCCTGTAATATCCAATTGCTGAGGTTGGAATTTTCCCACTTGTAGTGCTGTTCTCTGTGTCTAAATGAGGACCACTGTTTGCATCTAACCTGTCATAACAGTTTGGGAGTGCTCCATTATCTTTTCAGCAAACTGATGGCAGAGTCTGGTCCTTGCACAGATGATAAGATCAATAAGTTTCAAATAACTTGGATGAAATGACATGTGACTGTTCACTTAAAGAGATGTCTTACTTTAAAAATCAATTTTAATAATATTTAAAATTCTCACATTGACCGACGAGGCACTTTCCACTTGTTTTGTTTGATAATTTTGTTAGAAATATTTTTGTATTAACTTTGGTGAATAGTTAGTTTATGTGTGTATCTTTCCTGATTTGCTCTTTCGTCTCCTACCCTGGCACCTCTCTGAGACTTAATAATCACTCTTTGACATGCCAGCATGCTGCAGTGTAGTAGAAGATTTAACTTTAAAAGCAAAATTATGTTCCTGTTAAAACTTCCCCTGGAGATCTTAGGAAAATTTTCTCCCAGTTTTGGGTGCAAATGTGGGTCAGAAAGCAATTTGTTTTTTGATATTTCTGGAAATCCCAAATCACAACATGTCATTCTTCAAAAGCAGCTGTGGGCCCATACTGTGCACTGTCTATAAGAAGACCCGTTTTACACTGGGGATAATTCTGTGACAGACAAACGTGACTGCACGGGAACCCCAGAACATTTATAAATGGTTTTGGGTGAAAAGAGTATCTGGTATTCTCAAAGTACATATAGTTTGGGGAGAGGAGCAGTTAATGGCCATTATAGAGAAATAGTAATGATATGATGAACTCTGTAACAGCACGCATGCTGGCAGACCTCGCCCTGTAACCCTGTCACCGCACTCCTGGAGAGCCATTACAGTTTAAATCATACGTCACTGCAGTACTGTGTTGTGTTGTCTCTTGAAAATCTCTGTGAATCCCAAAATAAAGCACTTTCCTCACTGTCTGTTCTGCCATCTATAACTTCAAATCCAGTATAGTTTTATCAGGAAAAACATGGAAATTTCACTTGTGTTGACTGCATAGTTGTACTGTTTTGCAACCAAATTGAGAAGCAGCTCCACCTAATCTTACGGGTTATCCCTAAGTTCTCCATTTTGGGATAACACCAGGCAGAAGCTGACCAGGCTCTTTCCTGGTTGGAATAGTGCATTTTGAATAATGCATTGTCAGCTGTAAGTACAGCACTGACATTCCCCAGTACCGGAGGCATATGGAGGATAATAACAGTATTTGACATTTACTGAACATTTGTGCGGGCTTTCTTATAACAACTCTAATAGGGTAAACATTATTACCTCCTGTTTTATAGACGAGGAAACTGAGGCTTAGAGAGAGGTTTGGCAACTTTATACAAAATTACCTATTAATAAATGGGAGGGGAGAGACCACACTCAAGTGCATAACCTTTTCATAACCTCAGTTCGGTTTTCTTGATTGAGTGTGAACCCTTGTGCTTGATATTGGGTGAGACACTACCAGATCCAAAGTGGGTCATTCCCTGAGGGCCTGACCATCCAGTTAGGGAAGTAAAATAAGATGGTTCCAGGAGAGTGCAAAGCAGAGTGTGCTCCGTGGCAGCTGGGCTAGAGGGAGAAGTTCCTGAGGGCTGGGAAAATTTTACGGGAGAGGAAAAGAAGTGATGCTCAAGGAATGGGCATTTTAGGCAGAGGTTATACAGCATGAGCAGAGACAAGGAGTTGGCAATAGGCAAAAAGTGGTGAGGACAGTGAGAAAACCAACGCTGTGGGGCGAAGAGCTGGCGTAAGAGAATGATGAGAAAGGAGGAATGGGACCAAAGCATGTGTTCTTATCCTCTATGGAAGGTATACCATTGGGGGATGGGAGTGGAGAGCCCTTGGGAAGCTACACTTGGCAAGTCTGTGCATTGGATGTGGGAGAGCATGGAGTCAGGGAAACCAGGCATGAGCTACCACAGTAGTTCAGTTTTGAGGTCTGGGCTTGAGTGAGGTTGGTGATAATGGGACTATAAGGCCAGCGGACAGATTTGGTAACTGATTGGAAATGGGAGAAAGACCCATCATATATTTGATGCAAGAGTATGAAAACTACTGTGAAGTTTTTTTCTCCTGTGAATTTTAGACCCTTTCCTTATTTTCCATAAATCTGCTACTGTGCGTTTTTATTTTATTGCTTCTATTTTATTCATTTATTTTCTTCAAAAGATATTTTTGAATGCCTCCTATGCACCACATTTCCGAGTGTGGGTGATTTCTGTGTGTGCATCCTTCTAAAAATACAGATGTACACAAATGAATAGCAGTTTGTGTTTAAGGTGCAGCTACCAAGAACACCTCAGTTACAAGTGGAAATCGATCCCTTTTTAGCATGTGCAGACAGAAACCATTTTCGTTGAGGCCTCAGAAATATAATTTAGCAATCAGAACCAATCAGCATTTGACACAATTTCATACACAATGATTTCAAGGAATTAGTGATGCTGAGACTAAAGCAACAGGTGATAGAGTTTTGCATGTTTTGGTAAAGGTTTGTTTTGCTATTGGACAGGCCAGCATCACCTCTTTTGAACCCTCTACTTAAAACATGGTTAAAGTAGCCATCGGAAAACTTAATGACCGTATTACTCTTGGTTATGACAGTTTGGCATTTACATGTGGCATTGCATAATAAAATGACATATTTGGATGGCAGACATCCTTAGGGTGGTTCTGGGGTTTTTTATTAAAAGCCAAACATTTTTATAGATTGGACTTCCAAAGAACTACACATTATTAAATTTTTTTTCCTTCCACTGACTTGGCAATGTACCTTTGGGCTGCATGTTATTTCCCAAATGGGAGATGAAAATAAGTTTAATTTTGTCCTTGTGAGTGATAATTCAAAGGGAATTTATACAACGTTAGTATTTTCTTTTGCTTTGTTTTTATCACCCATGAGAGGCAAAATGCACTATGAGATCTTGTAACGTAAGATTTGCGCCATCATGGAATATTTTCAAAGACCTGGCATATTTATTTTTAACAGCTCAAATGTTCCTTGAAAGGTATATTTAGCACAGTCAATATTTGCTGGGGGAACAAAGGGTTAACCAAATGTACTTGACAAAACTGAATGGAAGCAAAGCATATATTGAATATGATTAGGGCCTCTTTCCCCCATAGAAGAGTTTTATTTAAAATACGCCAAGACCAAAAGCTTAATTATCAAAATAAAACAAGAGGCATAAAGAGTTACAGGCTTCTAATATTTTTTTTCAGCCCCAGTTCCCTTCACACAGTTATCAGCATGTTTAATTTCCATGCATAATAGCTCTAGTTATTGTTGTCATTTGTAAAGGGAGATTAACAGATAGTAAGTACAAACAAACCCAAATAAGTACTGAATAGAGAGGTGACAAAGAAGAAAAGACCTCTTTAATGTTAATTATAACTGGTAGGAAGTCTAGACAAATTATATTATCTTTTTTCTATATGATTTGAAAGGACATTTAGTTAGTAACTCTGTCAGAGATAGAGTTGGGTGTTTGCTTTAGAAACAGGTGAGGTGACAATTTAGCATCTCCCTGGTTGGCAGCTCACCTGGTGAGTCATGAAGTTGTGGTAAGTTGATGGAATCAAGTTTCAGAAACATCTGAAAAGAACTGTAGCTTTTGAACATTATATTTTAAAAATTAAAAAATAATTTTAACTTCTGGGTTGTATTCTGGTACTTAATACTTTATTGTCTCAAAACATGGTAATTGACCTATCTGCTTGCTTTTTAAAAATTTTTGTTAAGAATTGAATGAATTACAGCTATGGTTGTGGATATTAACTGATAGATATTCGCAAGTGTGTAAAGCCTCAGGTAGCAAATAGTGTCACAAACCCAAATGAATGATGAAGGGGTGGTTCAGTCCTGCATTTTTCATACATGGTTTCCTTGAATGCTACTGTTTCCTTTATTAGTACGCCTAAATTGATACTTCAAGAAAAAACTAGTCTCATGTTTAGTTTTATAGGCTACATTTAAAATGTATCACCAGCTGCTGCTGTCAGCCCCATGATCCCTCTGTCTCCCCCATACCTAGAACAGGCTAAAGCAAAGTATCTTGTGTCTTTAATTCTGAGGGGCCATCGATTGTGAGCTGCACTCTTAACAGCTTTTTTGGAGGAAACATAAATACATGTCATTTGTAAAGGTGTCTTGAGTTTCAGAAACATTAAAATGTGAATAAAACCGTGTCCTCAAATCAAGAAAATGTGGTAATAGGCCCTAGGAATTGGAACAAACAGTTGCCTATGACTCAGAACCACTGATTCTCTTTTCTAGTTCAGGGTCTTTTGCTATGGTAGTAGTTATATGTCTCAGATAGGTAGAATCTACATGAATCCCTCCCTTCTCTGTGTTGTTTTAGTTGGTACCATACAACTTGGTTCTTAAAGCCAGCCCATAGTGAATTGCTTTTAGGCTTTGTGTAAAGCTTTTAGACCTTGCTTTCCTATTTAGATTGTAATTTCCTGTAAACCCATCAGTTTACATTCTGCATGTAATCATATGAGTTTTTTTTTGGAGGTTTTGGTGTATTCGGTGGGGTTGGGGATTTCTTTTAAGTAAAGAAAATAACGTCTCATGTGATTTTTTTTTTTAACTTTATGAGTTTCCTAACTTTTATGTTGGGGGCATAGATCAAATTAACACATCAGGAAAGAAGGGTAGAGAGCTATTTCAGAATCTCTAAGGAAGGTTTGAATGCAGTGAGTCTACCTTGATCACAATGAGTCTATCTTGATCACGATAGGGTTTTTATTTGTATTGGTTGATGGTGGTGATAGGACTGAAGCATCCTTTGTCTCTCCAGGGCTGGTTGATTTGTGAGGAGCCAACATGTCGAAATCGAACTCGGCACCTTCCCCTTCAGTTCTCCCGAAATGGACCTCTTTGCCAAGTCTGCATGAAAGCTACACTTCGACCAGAGGTAACGGTCGTATCATGCTCAAGAAGTGTGTGTGTGTGTCTGTGTCTGTCTGTGTGTCTGTGTGTCTGTGTGTCTGTGTGTGTTGGGGGGAGCTTGCTCCTCCCTTAGCTCTGGGAAGTGGATATTTGGTATATGCCCTGTGGTGACACCCTGCACACATGTATTTAAGAAAATATCCCGACTTCAAAAAGATACATGCTTTATTTTTCACATCATGAACAGTATATATTTATATCTAAAAGAGAAGCTGACTAGTTCCCGTATGGGTTACTCATATCTTTGGTTGCCACTTCTTAATTACAGAGAATAGATAACTTTCCTTTGTAGAAACTGCTGTTACCTTTGGACTAGATCAGAACCCCTTTTGCAGGGGCCAGAAAACCTCCCAAACCTATACCATAAAGGGCTTATTTGATGTGTATGAGATTCCATTGTTTCTAAGTAGCAGCACACAGGAGTAGTTCTCAAGCGTTTTCTCGTCCTTAGTACATACACCTGAGGGATAAGGCAGTCTCTCGTTGGTGACTCCCATCTGGGGAGCACATAGTCTGGAAGCACCTTACTGGTCAGATGCCTTCCCTCTGTCGCCCCCTCTGAGCATCATGGACCGAAGCAGCATTTCCCAAACTGTGCGGAGAGGAATGTTTGAAGGTCTTCCAGGCAAAGAAGGTTTTGTGATCAAGTACTTCTAGCCAACTCTGGGCTAGCCAAGGTTAAACAGGACTTATTGTGGATTGTCCTAGAACCTGTAAAATGATAATGTGAAGTCTGCCTCACCAATACAGGACTGTAATATGCCTCACTTTCCAAATTTATCTGGTCCAAGGATTTGTAAAGATCTGGATGAGAAGAGAGTAAGAATAGGGAGCTTGTTATCTACTTATTTTTTAACTCGTAGGCCAGTTTTACAACCAGATTTTATCTTCACATCTTTTCACTGAAAAGGGTTGATACACAGGCTAGTTTCAGAAAAATATTTTAAAGTTCTCATGGGTTTTTATTTTAATTTTAAGATAATATATCATTTCACAAAATTTAACAAGAAGTCAAGAACTACAAAGGGCTACCACCATTGTTGTGTATACCCTTGTTCTTTTGCATATCCATATGTATTTTTTATGTGGTTTCAGTCATAATGAAGATACGCTTTTGTATCATGTTTTTTTTTTTTTGAGCATCTGTCTCTGTTGCTAGTTAATTTTCAGTACCAAAACTTTTAAACACAAATTTAACCATTCCTCTCATTGGACATTTTAGGCAATTTCACTATCCATTTACTAGAAAATTGTGATGAACGTTTTCCTGCTTAAATTATTTATTATTTGAAATATTTCTTATCAACAGTACATATCTAAGTGCATAAATACAATGTGGACATGATTCATGTTGCCACATTACTTTCTTAATGGATTATCTCAACTTAAGTACCAGTTTTACCACTGCCTTTGTAGCATTTGGGCATTATCATTAATTTATTTTTAACTAATTTGATAGGTATAAAATGTTCCTTGCCTTATTTAGTATATCTTTGATAATTAGCAAAGTAGAATGTAGATTTTTTAAAAAATATGGAACACATAAGTGAGAATTAGCTGTTATAGCGAATTCTTTTTACGTCAGTCTCATCCTAAGATTTGCATCAGCAGGTGCGAAAAGAAAGCAAAAATATATATATTTAGTGTGACTCATCAATCCCGTTGTAGACTCCAGGGGAATCACCTTGCTTCATGAACCGATGCTGCCTTTGAGACTTTTTAAGCATCTAGCTCATCAAGTCAAGTTCAGTGAAAACTGAATTACTTCTTAGCAAGTCAGCCGGTCTTAGGATTCCATTCCTGGTGAGAGAAAGTGAAAGGAAAGTGTATAGCTAGTAGATCGGTAACTTTCCAGTAAATGCTGATGATGTTACTGGTAGTGCTTTAATACATCAGGTTATCTTTTATTGTTTATGACCCTTTTTTAAATGAGTGGGCGAACACATGCATTTTGAAGTATTTTTTCCCTTCATTTTCTTGTCCTCAAGATGGGAGCATGTTAGGCAGGCATTTACCAAGGTTATCAACTACTCTTCCCAGGGAAAAGCTTTCCTAGCTTAGCTGCTCAGGCCATGTTGCTGCTCAGAACATGACCGTCTGGAATAACTGGAGGTTCAGAGCATCCTGGTTGGTGATACTGCTCTTCGCCATTCCTCACAGGGACCTTGACAGTGGGACTCAGCCCACTCTTCTGCAGTCCATTTTCAGTTGCTAGTGATGAGTGGGGAATCTCTTAATTCTATTTATGATGTTCCTGGGCTTTCCTAGTAGGAGGAAAAAGCTGTATCTTTTTAGAGATAGTTCCAAGGTAGCTCCAAAATCAGTAGTGCGATGGACAGGATCATTGTAATTACCACAGGGTTTTCCAAAGGGTCTGTTTTGCAGGATTATGCTTAACTGGGTCTTAAGTTCTGGGTTGCTGTGTCTCAGTCATACATTACTTTCATTTAATAAACACCTACTATATCCTAGGCACTTTGCTAGGGACTAGGGACATAGCAACGAACAGGACATTGCCTTATTTGTAAAAATAGTTTAGCATTACATGGATTATATAAAATTGATGTCTGTGGGCAAAAATAGGCATTTGTGAATATCCATATGGACAAAATCACCAGACTTTCCTAATGCTTGACTAGTGGGGACTTTATAAATATGTTGTCAAGTTTGATGGTAAAGTACTTACCTCTTACTGTGCCAGTCTCATCCTCACATGATAAATCTACTCTCATTTAGTCCTGTGTTACAGTTGACTTGAGTACTTTACAGAATTGACTTGGGGTATGAGAGCTGGCTCTTTTTCTGGCTCCTCTTGCCAGTGTTACGAGAAAGAAAGCTGGGACGGTTTTGTTCTCAGGGTTTTAGACATGTCTCTCTTCTCAGATACCTTAAAAAAAAAAAAGAAATCAGTTAAGTTTTTTCAGGTTCATGGCAATTTAACAGTATACAGATTGCTAATTATTAGGAATATACTCTCTTGCATCCTCTGCACATAGGAAGTGCAGATAAATACAGGAATGAAAACTCCAATGTATGTGTAAGTTCCTAAGTGAATAGAACTCTTTTTCACACTGATGATAGAGACAAGACTTATCCAAGTTAGAGAATAATTATTTTAATATATATTTATTTTAAGGATGTATGTGGTTTTTTACTTCTTAAGGTGGCCAAGTCTGTATGGCTGTGAGCTGAACCCCCAGGGGATCCTGTATTATGTAATTCACCAAAAATAAAGCGTTTGTTTGTTTTGGTTTTTCCTTAATAGAACTAAGATTTCAAACCAAGTTAAACTTTTCCTCACTAACATTGCCATACTTGAATCCATGCTTGATAAGAAAACATTTACTTGTGACGCTGTCGGGGGCAGGAGCACTGTGGCGGAGTTTAGTTTGTTCAACAAAATTTCTTGAAGACCCCTCATGAGGAAAGCACTGAAATGACTTCCAGTCTTACTGTGGGACACCCCTAGTGTTTCTCACATTATCCTCAGTTGTAAAACTGTTAAAATCTTTTGTAACGGAACATCGGTACCATATAGGACTCTGGCCTTCAAGGGAGAAGGGAAATACTGAACTTGTGATCATTGTGTGTTGCAATTTCAAAATGGCTGTGGCTGACGGATTATTGATTTAAAAAGTAGGTTAGAGACAGTGCAAATGTTGCCAGGCTACGTGGGACAGTGTCTTGTTTCTGCACAAGTTGAAAACATGAAGATAGTTGTGGTCTCTTAAGGCAGTAATCATAAGCTGTACAGGAAGAGAACCTTGGGACTATGATGGAAAGTCTTAAACGTCTGTATCTAGTCATGGGTTACCCTCCAGTAGACGACGGGTTTTTACCACGAAGGGCCTTTTGGAGTTCTCTGCTCTGATTTTCCTGTGCTTGTTTTCTGATGCAGAGTTTGCTAGATTCTACATGCAGATTTGCTTACCCTGAGCAGATGCTAGCCTTCCTTTTCAATATACTTTTTAAAAAAATTATCGAGGTGAAATTCACATGACAAAATTAACCATCTTAAAGTGAGTAATGCAGTGGCACTTAGTATTGCTACATTCACAGTGTTGTGTGATCACTACCTCTATCTAGTTTCAAAACATTTTCATTTTCCCGAAAGAAAACCCTGTACCTATTAAGCAGTCACACCCCATTCCTCCCCTTCTTTCAGCCCCTGGAAACCACTAATCTGCTTTCTGTCTCTATGAATTTACCTAGATTGGATATTTTATATAAATGGAACCATACAGTGTGTGACATTGTGTGTCTGGCTTTGTTTCTGAGGTTCATCCATGTTGTAACCTGTGTCAGTGCTTCATTCCTTTTTATGGCCAAATAATAGTCCATTGAATAGATATACCACAATGTATTCATCCATTTATCCATTGATGGACACTTGGGTTGCTTCATTCAACATACTTTTAAAGTTTATTTTATTTTCATTAGCTAGATAGGTCTTACATTTGGCCTAAATTTGTGTTCTGTGCCTCCCTTGTTGGTCCTAGTTCAGTTGAATGGTACTACACAAAGCTAGACTGATCCTTCCTCTGTTCTTGCCTTCAGTAAGCACCTACTCTCTGCCTGTTTTCTGAGAACCTTTTAGATATTTGAAGGTAGCTGTCTTCCTAAGCTTTCCCCTGCTAGGCCAAGTATTCCTAGGTCTTCAATCATTTCTTTAGTGATTTGCTTTCAGAAAAGTTGCATGCAGCACTTGGTGAGCTCTCACTAGCACTAGTATGGAGCAGAATAAACCTGCCACTGCCAACTTTTCTAGGTAGTACATTTCTTTGAAGTCTTTTTAAGGTTGCATTAACTTTCTTGGTATCCATATTCACAGCATTGATTCATTTTGAGTGTTTCATATGCTCAAACAGATAATAATTTCTTGACACATACAATTGCTAAGCCATGCCTTATCAGGTTTTCTGAGACCCAAGTGGTTTATTTTTACCTAATGTAAGACTCCATTAGTACTATATTAGTTTCCTAGGGCTGCTGTAATGAAGTACCTCAAACTGAGTGGCTTAAAACAATAGAAATTTCCTGTTTCATGGTTCTGGAAGCTAGCTAGAAGTCTGATATACAGGCACCGTAGGGAACTCTCCCTCTGAAACCTGTAGGGGAAAATCATTCCTTGCCTCTTCTAGCTTCTGGTAATCCCTGGCGTTCTTTTTTTTTTTTTTTTTTTTTTCTTTTCTAAAGAATTTTAATTGTATACAGTTTAACATATATTTATATATCTTCCCTGGCGTTCTTTTGCCTGTAAATACGTCACTGCAGTCTCTGCTACCACAGTCACGTGGCCTCCTCCCCGTGTGTCTCTTTTCTTCTTATAAGGACACCAGTCATACTGGATTAGGGCCCACTGTAATCCAGTATGACCTCACCTTAACTTGATTTTCTCTGCCAAGACCTTATTTCCAAATAAGGCCACATTCACAGGTGCTGGGGGTGAGGACCTCAATATATCTTTTTAGGGACATAATTGAACTCATAACAGATAGGAAATGTACTGAGCTGAGGAAAATGGAGACCAAAAGTAACAGTGGCTTAAACAGAATAGACATTTAATTCACTACCTAAGAAACATGAATTTTTTAATCGTGTGACAGAAAGCCAGGTGTGGATTGCTATAGATCAATATATAGGCTCAACAGTGTCATCAGCAGTGCCGGGCTTCCACCCTCAAGGTCACAGTGTGGTCCAAGGTGACTGCACAGGCTCCTTCAGGCCATCACAGGCTACAAGACAGAGAAAAGGTTGAAGGGTCAAAAGGATGCACTTCCCAGCCAAGTCATTTCTTCAAGCAGCCTTCCCAGAACTCCCACCCAACACTCCTTACATTTCATAGACCAGAAATTAGTCACATGGAGATAATAGCTTATTTTGTTACTAAAAAAAAAAAGAGTAGACTGAGTATTGGGGGCCAACCAGCACTCTCTGCGGCGGAGACCTTCCAGTGAACCCTGTGAAATCTCCCTTTGCTGTGCTCAGCCCATCACTGTCCCATTGTGGATATTTTGGATCCTGGTTCTGCCGTACACCCAGCTTCTTGGCGTCTACAGATCTGATGCTGTGATTAGCCTTCCCTCTTTTATCTTCTCCAAAATATCGATTAAAATGTTGAAGTGCATCTCTGCCTATTGCAGTGGCTCGCTGCCTTCTTCCCAGTGGATGCTGCTCCATTCTAATCAGCACCCTTTGTGGAGGGTTGTTCTACCGGTTGCTAATTATCTTTGCTTCTAGCTTATCATTCTCTGCGAGGGGTTTCTCCCAAGGGAAAAA